>NW_013665910.1:317884-325503 GCF_000517525.1 Limulus polyphemus
ATTACAGCATTATCTCCATTCAGAATATAACATTATTAACCATTAGATTACAGCATTATCTCCATTCAGAATATAACATTATTTCCCATCAGACTAAAGCATTATTTCTATTCACAACATAAAATTATTTCTCATCATGCCTTATTATCTCCAGTCAAAATATAACATTGTTACTGGTCAAAATATAGCAGTTTTCCAGTCATAATTGATATTATTTATTATTCTGAAGAATATAATATTATTTCTTTGCAATAATATAATATTATCTGCGGTCAGGACATAGCATTCTAGTCAGACTACAGAATACGAGACAACAATATACCCAGTATAGAAATTCATACAAGTTTTGTTTCTTCACTACCAAATAAAGCAAAATCTTATAAATATTTCCTTAAATTTCTTACGCTAATGAGTATCCGCTTATTCATGCGTTTTGAATACAATGATGTACGTTTCGAACGCACTAGAGTATCATAAATAGTCCTAATACTTTTTACGGAGCACAAATACACAGCTGGCGAGTGTGACGCTTAATACAATTATCATATCTAAACGTTCATTAAGTGTAGAAAATGCATAGCTTATAAGTGTAACATTCTCTAAAATATCTTTTACACGAAATTTAATTAAAGAAGTCAAAGCCCGATTCAAGGTCGCAAAAAATAGGTCGTAAACAATACTTCACTTGCCTTTGGACTTGTTTGGTGTGGAGTACTGCACCAACCTTGGAATTCACTTGGCGTGGAAGTCACCCACGTGTATTGTAGTGTAAATCTCGCTATTAGTGTTGTGTATGAGAAAAGAACAGAACAAAATATTAAAAAAAAAAACACGCCAGGATGATACCGAAGTAAGTAAGTAATTTAACACTGTTGATGACAAACACGAGAATAATGTCCATAAAGGTCATTTGCGTGGAGGTCAGGAAATGGGTTATTTCCTTTCAGGGGGTTTCTTGGGTGTTGTTTTACGTGTTTAAATCGCTTCTATAGCTTAAAAAATAGTACCGTGTAGTATATTTTAATGTAATATACTATGGTGCAGCAAGTCTGAAGGCTTATAACGCTAAAATCGAGTTTCGATACCCACGGTAGGAAGTGCACAGCCATCCCATTGTGTAGCTTTTTAGTGTAAATCTCACTATGAGTGTTGTATTTGAGTAAAGAACAGAATAACATATTAAAAACACGTGTGCTATAACTACATGTAAACTATAAAGTTGCCAATTATTTGATGTTTTTACCTTGCGATATTTTTACACTGATATAACTGTGACATAAATAAAACTTTCAAAGTTGGATTTTCAAATTATTAAAAAAATATATAAACTTCCATTTTTTGCTAGATATTTCATAATTTAAAATATTTAATTTTCAATGAAATACGTCTGCGTACATCCCTTATGATACAAACTGTTTCATAAACACTGTAATCTAATGGTTAATAATGTTATATTCTGAATGGAGATAATGCTGTAATCTGATGGTTAATAATGTTATATTCTGAATGGAGATAATGCTGTAATCTGATGGTTAACAATGTTATATTCTGAATGGAGATAACACTGTAATCTAATGGTTAATAATGTACGAAAGATTATACATAGAAATCCAATTCAGAACTGAAGCTAGATTAAACAGAAAACCATCCATACCAAATGATACGCTGGCATTATAAAATATCGAAACGTCATCTTACTCAGATCAATAAATATATTGGGAAAGCAGGCTGTCGATATTTTGCACTAATGTGATAAATATTTTTATTATAAAACACCAAAATGTTGACTCACGGACGCTAGGGACCAAGTTGACATACTTCGGTACCATACTAACACGGTATCTGAGAATTGGACACTGATTTAAGATTTTTGACTCTAGGTCTATATCTCTGTTATAAAGCGGCTTGTGTATATTTGTTTGTCTGTCCGTAACAAAAATTTTCAAACTTCCCGAATTCGATCACCATAAACTTTCCCGAACTCTTAGGTATGTTCCAAAGGGATTCTAAAACTCTCTGTCTTATTCATTTTCCCACGTTTTACGAGTTTAACAGCTTTTTTTAATTTTCCGACTTGCTACTGCCGGCGAATGAAGCACGCGCACGCCGTCTCACCATCATGTACCGTGGATTGTTTTTTTTTACAGCAACGTCGCACTGGGCTATCTGCTGGACCTATCATACGGAATCGAACCCCGGATTTCAGTGTTGTAAGTCCGTAAACTTACCGCTCTCCTACCGGAGGACGTCACCGTGAAGACAACAAAATAAATGCGCACCATAAGTCTTTGATAATATTATTTAATGTCGTTTAAAATATATAAAAAAGAAAAACATTCTGTGAGAAAAATATACGTGAGGTCTGTCGTGATTGTGTAACTATTATAATCTTTGAGGGAAATAAATACTAGAATGATATTTTAGGCTCAAATAATAAATCTAGAACTGTTGTAAAAAGTGAATGTTAATAAACGTAGTGAAGTTAAGAAATTTTTTTGTTGTTTAACTGTGTGGGAAAGAAGTAAAATAAATTAAAGAGTAACTTTTTTTCAACGTGTTTCCTAGCGTCCGAGGGTCAATATTTTAGTGTTTTATAATATCAAAATTAGTTAGATTAGTACACAGTATCGATAAACTGCTTTCGTCATGTTGGTCAAACGTTTATAAATATCAATACATTCATGATGTCAGAAAAACTCGTAGGTTCAATAAGTCTTTCATGATGTCAGAAAAACTCGTAGGTTCAATAAGTCTTTCATGATGTCAGAAAAACTCGTAGGTTCAATAAGTATTTCATGATGTCAGAAAAACTAGTAGGTTCAATAAGTCTTTCATGATGTCAGAAAAACTCGTAGGTTCAATAAGTATTTCATGATGTCAGAAAAACTCATAGGTGCAATAAGTCTTTCATGATGTCAGAAAAACACTTTGGTTCAGTAAATGTTTCATGATGTCAGAAAAACGTAGGTTCAATAAGTCTTTTCAGTTTGCCCCTGAAGAAAAAAGTCCCATCTTTCGAAAGCGTTCGGGTTATAGGGTTTTATCATTTTATAAATCAATACATGAACTGATCTGATTAAGACGACGTTTGGACATTTTATATTTTCAATCAACATTCAGGAAATTTTACATCTGTCACAAGTACGTTCCATAGAGACTGAATTAGACGAATCCATCTAGAACTCAGTCAGCGTGCTTCCGGGAAGACTTTGAAGTACGCACACTAAGTTCAGGCTCAGTGAGGTAGACGTTAATGAGGAAGTACAGACCATACCCGCAACAAAATTATCTCTTAAGTCAGTAAATCACTGGGTGTATTTTTACTTAAGGCTATAACTTTCACCAACCGTGGCGATCTTGTGTATTTCCTCAATCTTACCTTATTTAATTTTCCTGCGAGATGTTCCTTTAGGATGTGGTTAACAGATTGGCGAGTAATAAGATGGGCTAAAATCTTGTTAGATGTTAATAAATCTTTGTCGCCTTCCGGTGGCCCAGCAGTAAGTCTGAGGGCTTATCACACTAAAATCAGGTTTCGATACCCGCGATGGGTAAAGCAGAAATAGCTCATTGTGTAATTTTGTGTTTAACACTAAACACACACAAAAAACCTGCCACACATTTAATTTTGTAAATTAAACTATAAATTTCGTGGTGTAATTTCCCAAGGAAATTTTCCACCCCTTTAATTATTCACTTAAGTTTTTTTTTTTATGTGTGAAACTTTGTTGTGTGAAATTCTGTTACATCACATACAACTTTGGTGTTTGCACAATAATCATTGCATATATATTTGAATCTTTTTTATCAACGAATCCAAAAATCGCGTACTCGACTTGAATATTTCTTACATAAATTTTTTAATTAGTTATGTTATGTTTGTCGTATATTCCAATTCTGGATCAAAATGCAGTGCTATCAGGACTAATATTTTCTGTGAAGTCAGTATACCAGCTTTGTGAAAACAGTTTTATTTTCGTAGCTGGAGTTTAACGTTCTGTAGTTTCAAGTGTGAATGTCTTCTTTTTATTCTTTATTTTCTTATTTCAAGACTTAAAAATTAAATAGATCCCAACAAGTTGTAAAGATTAACAGCTCTATAAGCACAAATTAAGTAACGAGGAACAAATAGTTCCGACGTACCACGTGCATCATTTTCAAGGATATACCTAGAAAATGACGCACGTGGTAGGTCGAAACTAGTCAGGGTAATAAATTTCATATTTTGTAAATTTGTGTTTGTTCTTTGTTACTTAATTTGTGCTTTTAAAGCTGTTAATCTTTACAACATTTGTAGATAGCACAAAATACTACTTAACTTGAACATTCCAATAAGACTGAAAACCAACAATTTTTAATCCAACTTAATTCATTACGTAAAAAAAAATAATAATAATAAGCTGAAAATTCAAAACATTATATTGGGAGATCCTACAGAACTTGTAACGTTTTCGATCACTGATTTCTGTTAGAAACGTCTCCACGTGAAGTCACAGCACGCGTTAACGTTACTTGTGCTTGTCGATGTTTAATTTCAAAGACGCACATACCATACCATGTTATTTCCGCCAATTACTAATTTTCAACTGGAATTTTTATGGTCATTCAGAGAGCGTTAGAGATCATTTCATAGGTTCAATCTCTGTGTTCTCACGCGTACCTCCAAGTCTATCAGGTGGACCAGCACTGCAAGCTGGTATGGTTGTGTCCTCTTTTAAAATGCAGCATGTTCAGCGAAAGTATACTTGTGTATGTTTACATTAATAACTTGAGGCTTAGACATAATATCCAGGCAACTAGCTACTTTCTTATACTATAGGTGACCATTTTGTAACTTTTATGGTTGCTAGAATAATATATGCGAATAATTAATTAAAATGTCAAATAAAGATATGTAAACTCACAACAAGTAACAAACACCGCACTCTGACCAGCGGAGGACTGTTTTTGCAAGAAATTCAGCTCTCTATTATCACCAAATAGAGGTTTATATGGCCTTAAGTTGGAACATAACTTAATGTAGCTTTTCTCGGAGGGTCAGTGGTAAGTTTACGGATTACAACGCTGAAATCCTGGGTTCGGTTCTCCGGTAGACAGAGTACGGATAATCTATTGTGTAGCTTTACACTAAGAAAACAATATAATGTAGTTTTTAGATATGTTAACGTACTTAAACTCTTTCATTATGAAGAAAGTTTAGGACTAATCAGTTTTCCAGCTGAATTTAGCATTCAATTCGGTGGAATGAATTCTGATATGAAAACAAATACGCTCACGTTGGGTAAAAATTCCATGCCACGACCAGCTGAAGTTGTCAGTTTTGTATAATGATAGCTCTCAACATCACAGCTAGCGCGAGAGTAGAATTTGCTTGTTTCTGTTTTATATGGTAATTTTTAGTCACGATTTTTATTGTTTTGTACAAAGTATTGCAGATTTTTTATTATTGCTGCTATCAAGAATGTAATTAGAGACGGTAAGTTTCAAGGTGATAGGAAGGAGTTAAAAATTTAACCTAATCACGAGGCACATAAACGGATAGCAAGTCAGTCACGTATTGTGGTAATAACCTAGTTATTCAATCACGTTGTTCAAATGTCAAGTTAAGAGCGGATGCTCTCACCAGGTGGCCTAACTTGGCCATGTTTACACAAGAAAGAGCAGGTGGTAAGTTTAGAATACTTATAAACAAAAAATGTGAGAAACAAAAATATAAAAAAATATCATAGATCAGTTAGCACGTGATGTGGGCGATGTATAATGAACAATTAATCTTAGACCTAACTACAAAAATGTGTTTGTTTGTTTCCTTTCTATTTATCATGCGTTTCCTACATAGAACACTGGAGTTCTGTTGAATCTATTATTATTATTGCTGTCTCATGTTTCATCAAAGAAAATTGTCGACTCATCAGAGTGGTTTTAAGCTCTTTTTCCCTCCTGCATCCTCCGTCATTCAACAAACCTAAGTAGTTAATTCTTTACAATTATAATACTTTATAAATTAACGCGCCGAGCTACAATGTACTAACATAAGTACAATATCAATCACAAATAGGTATGTTTTTAATTCTTCTGTGCAGCCAAGTTAGGTGAAGTCACCATATTATTCGAAAAAAGAAAATCAAGCTTGATTAAGGTTGTTGTTTTATACCGCAAAGCTACACAATGGGCTGTCTGCACTCCTTCCAACGCGTAAATTCGAAACTCGGACTATGTTGTTGTAAGTCCGACTACTTACCTCTGACCCACCAGGGGGCACTTGATTAAGGTTGTTGTTTTATACCGCAAAGCTACACAATGGGCTATCTGCACTCCTTCCAACGCGTAAATTCGAAACTCGGACTATGTTGTTGTAAGTCCGACTACTTACCTCTGACCCACCAGGGGGCACTTGATTAAGGTTGTTGTTTTATACCGCAAAGCTACACAATGGGCTATCTGCACTCCGTCCAACGCGTAAATTCGAAACTCGGACTATGTTGTTGTAAGTCCGACTACTTACCTCTGACTCACCAGGGGGCACTTGATTAAGACAAGATAATTGGTGTCTTTCAGATACATAACAATGTATTATTTTATGTTTATTTTTCCAAATTAACGTATAAAATTATCATATTCACAAAAATGTAAAACGTAGTAGTTCGGCTAATGTTCAATTTAAAGCAGTGACTATATCATACGAATGTTTATGTTTGAAGTATCGAATGAAAACGCCCGAGCAAAGTATTAACGTAATCATTGGCAACCTGCAAGAAAGTTAAACTAAGAGTCAGCGTTACCATCCACTACCTGAAAAGGCCTAAGCAAATAATTAACGTAATTACTAACATCCTAGAGAAGTTGTGGCATTAAACGTCGTTACCTGGCGAAACAATAATCGTTAGGCCTATTATTTATGACAAAAGTCATGTTAAGCTGCAGATTGTTTTCAACATTCCTCTAAGTTATTATATTTTAGGTTTCAGTTTATAAATGTGTAAAAATAACATTTCTTTTGTCTGCCACAAGTCACTGCCCAGGAGGCCTTTCTGCATTACCAAACTTCGTCAGATGAGCTGGATATAGCTCAGGCTGTGTATTCATATGTGACATTATCCAAGTATTAACAATAAGACTGAGTTTAGAATGGCTGTAGTTTTCTATAGTACACGGAAGACTGATGAATTTTCCGTGTATCACTTTTTAATTATTTTTGTCAATAAAACCATTGTGATACGTTATTTAAGGTCTAAAATGACATTTCCTCTTAGGCTCGCTATTTTTTTATAGCTTTAGAAGCCCAAATGCCCTGTGTTATAGAAACTCTTACGGTTTGTTGCTCATATTAAGTAAATTAGTTAGTTGAAAGAATTATAACATCTAAATCGTTTTAGTTATTCCCTAACTAATAACTAAATTGAAATTTTTGCAGTTTGAGAGCAATAAAATCAACGATAATTGAACTCAGCAAAAATCTCAAGGAGATAAAAATAGAGTCGATATATGAAAGCTTAATTACACATGGAAATAGTGTGAAGTTTCTGATTATATCAAATATATTAGGTCATCAAGAAATTAATGTCGCTTTTTTAGATGAAAAACCCGAACAACCTATATATCAAAACAAAACATTTATT
>NW_013665910.1:326159-331111 GCF_000517525.1 Limulus polyphemus
AAGCGTCTTCAGAGCATCAATATAAATTCCTGCATGTTGGCCCCTGCCATCACAGTTTTTAAGGCTAAAGTCACCTGAAAAATATTTGCTGAACCATCGTTAACACTTACGAACGTTCAAAACATTTCCATAAACTTCTTTGATATTCTTTGTGGCTACAGAGGCGTTGTTTCCCTTGTTGTATTCAAACAGCGTTACATACCGAATGTGTGTCTCGTCGTGTGCCATCAATATAAAGAATTAGAGTATACTAAACATTACACATTATATAGGCTACACTAACGTGACGTTTAGGCGGTCCGTTTAACTATTATACGTGATGTACGTTTTTTGGGGGGTGGTTTATGAAAGTGTTCCAAAACGCGACATTAATTTCTTGACGACTTAATACTTCACATGTTGAAAATATAAACTTTTTTATCTTTTTCGGAAAAGTTTTAAATTTCTAGAAATAGCGTAATAAACTGTTCTCTGTTTACATTCAGGACCTTAAGGAGCGGTAAGTCTAGTCAGGTCATGGCCTGACCACTTTTTTATAGCATGTATAGCTACAGCTTATGTATTAAAACTTGATTCTTTAATTTCAATTACTTTGTGTGTATGCTGTATTTGTAGTTAAAATGGCTCAATATTCAATCTCATAGCATTAAATTATCAAAAATATTTTGTGGGTATGCTCCCAGATCCTATAGAAATGGTAATGTGGCAATAGTCTGACCATTTCAAAATAGCCTCCTACGGCAATAAGTCATTGTATATTCACTTTAATGACTTTCCGTATAAGCATGATCCAGACGAAATACAAATCACAAAAGCTACCATGTTTTAAAATCAGTATAAGCACACCTTGCTGCACAAACCTATGTAAGAGAAACATTTATTTGTGGACATTTTAGTGAAAGAGTTTTTTTTCTAAATACCTATAGGTTGTGTCTATAATATGTATATACATAAATGTTCAGTATATAGTTTTAATATTTTCTTATAGTTTTATATCTTATATTGACTTTTCTCTCAGAGTTGTAGTGGTGCACAAAGACACCTCCCTGGAATTTCAAAGAAAAAACGGGAAAGAAAAGGAGCAGGAGATCTAAGCCTTTTGGATACTATGCAGACTAAAAATATAAATCAGGATATGCAAGTAAGCAAAGTTGGGGTTGTGAGGTAATGTTTTCTCCAAAATAATTTCGTTAAAAAAGTGGTGAAAAAGAAGCCTCAAGCGTTTAGCGATTTTTTGAAATGTATTTGCACAATGTGCTGATTCACATTCAAATATTCTGAACAGAAAAGGTAATCAACACGTTATAAAGATTTTTTTTTTTACTTGCTTCATTACAATATTTATTCCACACATTTTTTATATTTCATAATGGTATAATTATTAGAAAACTATTGTTTGTCCTTAATGTATTAAGAATAATTACCAGACTGCAGTGCTTTAAAATAATCTTAATTGAGTATATTTTGCTAAGTGCGTGTGGTGATGAGTAGAAGTGTGCTTGTATGATTCAAGGGAAGAGTTACCTCTCTCTGAATCTCACTATATAGCTTGGGTTTTACATTCAATGAACATTTCTCAAGTGATCTTAACAGTTTACAAACTAAGATAATAACATCCCAAATCAATGATCACTTTACAGCAGAGTAAACATTATAATTTCATCCAGTAACTGGCTTATGTTATAGATCATTTTAATTTTTCATGGCACTGTCCTATAAACTAAAGCTTAGTACCTGACAAAGACCAAGATTTGTGTATATTTCAATAGCTTAGACTTAATTTATTCTTTAATTTCAAGTTCATTTTAAGCCTACTTGCATTCAGATGTTATTCGTGATTATTTAATGCTATTCAAACTCAATGTTTAAGATACAGAAACTTTATTAGTCCTAAATTTTGATGTTTTTGCCAGACTTACTTGTTGAAGGAGCTAAATTGTTTATTTAAGGATAGCGTGAAGACTTTATACACTGTAATAACATGGTCATTAAGAAACTCATTGATATAACTGGGTAATAGGTAAGTGTCACTAATCTTGTTTCAAGTAAGATCTAATTTAAATCTAAACAGCAAAAATACATGACAAGACCCGTTGTTCCTTAAGGTGCACGGCTTCCTTCGTTCCGCTACAATAATTATCATTTTCATCAGACTTCGGAGATATAAAAGAAAGAAACGTATAACTATGATATTATTATGGATATAACGTTTGGAATCTATCCACGTTACAGGTCAACGAATCAAAATAAATGTAGTTCTGGAGCCTAAAAAGTTCATACTTGTTTTGTCTGTCAGGACAATTAATAACTAACGTTATTCTTGAATGTTGATTCTAAAAGGTTTCAAACACTGTTGAATCGCTACTGATATGAACAGTAAATTTTCTAACATTTCCTGTCGCCTCAGGTTAAAATCGCGTTGGTTCATTTTACTCGGAACAAAAGTGGTATTTTTAGAGTTTTGTGTTTTTTTATTTCGCCTTCTATTATTGAAATCATACAGATTTTGAAAGTTTACATAGTCAGAACACAATATTGCAGGAATACTTTTGTAAAAACAAACTAGTTTTCACCTTCATCTTCCTTGACAAACCGTAGTAATAAAATCACTTAGAGTGGGAGTAATGTTTCTATACTTAAGCTATTACGTTTTTACCTTCATCTTCCTTGACAAACCGTAGTAATAAAATCAGTTAGAGTGGGAGTAATGTTTCTATACTTAAGCTATTACGTTTTTACCTTCATCTTTCTTGACAAACCATAGTAATAAAATCAGTTAGAGTGGGAGTAATGTTTCTATACTTAAGCTATTACGTTTTTACCTTCATCTTCCTTGACAAACCGTAGTAATAAAATCAGTTAGAGTGGAATTAATGTTTCTATACTTAAGCTATTACGTTTTCACCTTCATCTTCCTTGACAAACCGTAGTAATAAAATCAGTTAGAGTGGGAGTAATGTTTCTATACTTAAGCTATTACGTTTTTACCTTCTTCTATGTGTATAATAATAATAACGAAACATTGGAGCAGTTTGATTTCTATTTAAGCTAGTAAAGGTTTAATTTTTTCAATATTCTATGAACAACTTTGATAAAGTTACAATGATTATGATAGGCTTATATAAATAAGTATATATATAAAGTATTAGGTTTAATAAAATTTACTGTCGTGAGTCAGCAAGAATAGCATCATGCAACCTTTTCTACACCTGTGCAACGTTATTATTATCTGCGCTTCAGCGCTTGTAAAAGCTGAAATCAGTGTGCATACAACTGCAAGGATGATTATAAAGGTTTATACGAAACAGGTGCGGTTAATCACCCATGTATACCGTCATGAAAGTGGTTTGTTTATAGCTGGTCGTGCGCTCTCAGGGACGGTCTATGAATTTTTATTAGTATTGCCACACATGACTTCTGCTTTCTCAAGTAGAGCAACTGCTGATCACGCTCTGTGTACTAGGATGCAGTATAACGTTAAAACGTCCAAACTGACAACTTCCCTCGCTCATAGCCAATAAAGAAAGATCCAAGTATCCTATGATTAAACGCAGAATCCCAACGTAGTTTTTCGAAAACCGTAAAATAGAAATGACAACTGTTTGTGCAGAATATAATATGTTTATTAGGAATTTTCTACCTGTAAATATATATATGTGGTACTGCAATAGTGTATCCCGTCTAAGCTGGCGAAACATTCAAGTCTTTGAGGCCTAACAGAAACGGTCAAATCAACTTCACTGCAGATATATTTTATTCATATCCCTGTTAATTAGTCACTTACAGACCTATATTTTGTCCTCCATAAGTCACTGATCAGAAGGTATTTCGCTCAGTTCTAGAACTAATCAGTGTGAATATATGTCGGTACAAGAGCTATCATCAGACCAACAAAGTTACTTAAAAATGAAGAAGTCAGAAGTTTGTGACATAAAATATATTTTTCCTGATAACTTTGTGGTTTTCCAAAGACGTCAGCCTTCCCAGATAGGCAGATAAATCATAGCTCAATGAAAAGAGCTATATTTATCCTGAAAAAAAACAACAACAACAAAAACAATGTGTTAGTACACGAGTAATGGAAACCTGATTAAAAAAAAGTACATTTTGACATAGAAATTAACTGCCAGCTTGTCGACATGGAATGCGAAACATTGAAGATTGTCTCATTTATAAAATTGATTTTTATTAGCGCAAAGCTATATAATATGCTAGCTGCACTCTGTCCACCGTGGATAATCGAACCCCGGATTTTAGCATTGTAAGTCCGTAGACTTGCCGCTGACCTACAAGGGAACATGTATGAAAATGTTTATCAATTTGTTTTTTTTTGTTTTTTAAGTAGCTAACTGGGGATAAAGACACAGAACTATACAAGCCCAAATTGTTACGTTTTGAAATCAACCAATTAATTCTTTTGTTTTTATTCTATAAATATTAAGAAAATAAGGACACTGGACAATTTGACTTTACAGCTGTAGTTGAATATATGACGCCCTCTGGCGTGAATTTGAAATTTGAAATTAAAACCGAAACATGCTATCAATTTTACTGAAAAACATCTAACCTGGTTTGTGTGTTTTACAACCAAGGAAAAAACAACACAAACTAATGTTATATATTCTTAATTTAAGCTATATTTTGTACAGAAATGTACTGGTATATTAGACACTTTTAAAACTGCTTTGTATTTATAAAGAGTTATCGAAACCCCATAGGACCACGGTTGCAGTGTGGAAAAAAAATCACGGTCACGAGCATCATGAAGATTTCTTTAAATTCCCATAAAACCAGGATGCGGTGATATTTTAAACATCGGACACACTTGTTAGTTAGTCAAACAACTCAACAGAGAAAGGCGGGAATATGCAGCTGGATTTTCAATTACTTAATATTGGATAACTTTGTACTTTGTGTGTGTGTGTGTGTGTGTGTGTGTGTGTAGTTATTTG
>NW_013665910.1:331400-335276 GCF_000517525.1 Limulus polyphemus
AGAAGTTGCACCTACCCCCTAGCCCTGCTCATGATACTACGACGTTAAAAAAAAAACATGAAACATAAAATTCGAATCATGCTTGTTAAGAAGATTTGTCGAAATCCTGTAAGACAACAGAGATAATATATTACTGCGGTTTATCTATTTGCCATAGAACTGGTTTGTAGTCATTGTTGTGCTGACTTCATATTCCGTAGTGTTTTTGCGATTATAAGTCAGTTTTTTGTTGTTTTCCTGTTTCAAATATTTATAACTTTTCATGTTTTTTGCTTGTTTTAGAGTAGATTATTCGTCCAAAAAAAAGGAACCAGCTAGAAATTGCATCTTATTGTTGAAGAAATTCTTTATAACTTTGCTGCCAAACCTGTCACTTAATTGGTACGAAACTCGTGAGACGGAAATTATTTTAGCCACGACTTTCTAATGACTTCATAACAAATCAAATCGTCTGAAATATTATTTGTCTTTGAAACATACCAGAAGAGATTGAAAGTAATGTTGTTTTTACGATATTTTTCGAAGAAACTGCACAATTTCAGATTTTAAAGTCAACATTGGAAAGTTATACAAGATCGAATGGAAATCTTTATTCCAACTGTATAAAGAATATTTTGTTCCAATCATTGAAAGTTATACAAGATCGAATGGAAATCTTTACTCCAACTGTATAAAGAATATTTTGTTCCGATCATTGGAAAGTTATACAAGATCGAATGGAAATCTTTACTCCAGCTGTATAAAGAATATTTTGTTCCGATCATTGGAAAGTTATACAAGATCGAATGGAAATCTTTACTCCAGCTGTATAAAGAATATTTTGTTCCGATCATTGGAAAGTTATACAAGATCGAATGGAAATTCTTTACTCCAACTGTATAAAGAATATTTTGTTCCGATCATTGGAAAGTTATACAAGATCGAATGGAAATCTTTACTCCAACTGTATAAAGAATATTTTGTTCCGATCATTGGAAAGTTATACAAGATCGAAATGGAAATCTTTACTCCAGCTGTATAAAGAATAAAGAAACTGAAACTACATCTGGTACATGTAAAATGAAAAACAAATTTTTAGAAATCTTATTGGAGTGATAATGTTCGTGACCATCATGTGGCATACACGTTATAGAAACATTACGTGAGGCCATCGTTCACATCTTAAGTTTAAATTAAAGAGGGCAACATTCACGGGCGAATATAACATGTCTCTGCTACGCAGTCCCAACATGGTCAATTTTGATACCAGAATAATCGTGAAAAACACGGAAAATCGTAAACTGTCTATATCACTACTTTAGAACTGCAAGAAGGTATCTTTGTACCAAATCCCACCTAAGTTGGTTGACAGACACATGAATAGTTCACGAAAACACCATATTGTGCTTTCCTCGCTGAAAATTTCAGCTAAAGACAAAAATTCCAAAATTGTCTATATCTCTGTTTGGGACCTTCCAAGAGTATCTTTGTACTAAATCCCATGCAAATTGATCGAAATATGGCTATGTAATTGACCAAAACCCCTAAAATTATGGGTTTATTTAACTTTTTTTACCTTCCTAAAATGACCAAAAATAAGCATATCGAATATTTTGGTATGAGCCCTGTAAAAAAGTATTTTAGTACCAAATACCAGGTACATTGGCCGAAACACGGCAGAGTAATTGTCTGAAAACCCTAAAATTATGCTTTTTATGGCATCTTGAACCCTCTGTAATTACTAAAAATTGGCAAGTCTACAATTTTTGTACGTTAATGTATGGAATCTGTAGAAAAGCATTTTTGTACCAAATCCCATGGAAATTGACCAAAATATGATCGAGTGGCTGTAAAATCCCACTATTCGTTCCAGGTAAGAGTAACCCGAGAGTTGGCAGTGGATGTTGTTAATTGGTTGATTTCCCTCTACTCTATCATATCAAAATCAATGACGCTTATGCGCATTGTGTTACTTTGTGCAAAATTCTGAAACAAACAGACCCTTGGTACATTTCTACCTTTTGTGCATGTGATAACCTAGGAATTCTGAAAAAGTGACCCACATTCGCAAACTATTAAAAGAAGCCCAGCAATAATCAAACAACTTCTCTACTTTTTGTCGTTAATCAAGCAACTTCTGCACTTCTTTATCGTTAATCAAGCAATTTCTGTACTTAGTTATCGTTAATCAAGCAACTTCTGCACTTCTTTATCGTTAATCAAGCAATTTCTGTACTTCTTTATCGTTAATCAAACAACTTCTGTAATTCTTTATCGTTAATCAAGCAACTTCTGCATTTCTTTATCGTTAATCAAGCAACTTCTGTACTTCTTTATCGTTATTTTTAAGATTCAGTAACCTGAATATTTCATGTAATTCAATCAGTTGTGTAATATTTGCATTCAAGAAGTAAGATATAGATAAGCACGGCCGATTGTAAAAACATTTCCAAACGTATATAGTTAGATTAGATCAGGCAACAACGAACAAATTGATATAATATTCTTCTGATTCAATGTCACATAGGTTTTAAAGCCATGATAGCAAGCCAATTTAAGATTTTGTGTGTGTGTGTGTGTGTGTGTAAAGCACAAAACTACACAAATAGCTATCTGTGCTCTGTCCACCGCGGATATCCAAACCCAATGTTTAGCGTTATAAGCCCTTAGACTTACCTTTAATCCACCGGATAGCCCAATAAAGTGACTGAATAATTTAATAATTTTTAAAGTTCCTCGTTTTTTATTACTTGTTGCCATGTAACAGTCATTAACCTCCCCCCCCCCTCTCTTCAACCAGAATAAGAAAAGCAGAAGAAACCACAAGGAAGCACCTCAAATATTTCCTATAATTCTAAATTACCCATTTTTTCCCAAGTCTTGGACCCGCTCTTTTAAACAGAAACGGTACGGAACGCTCAGAGTCAATGAACTGATTCAAACTTAATGTGCACTTCGGTTTGGATTTAGAGACTACAACGATTAACTTCTGATGTCAGCAATTAATTCGAAGTTACACAAGAGGATAACAAACAAATCCCGTGAAAACAGAGCTGTAGAATTTGGCTGGTGAGTTATCTAATGATGAAAATTAATAAATAGTCAGAAAAGGTCAAAACCTGGTTTTACAGGTAATTATAAAAAATAACAAGTATGTATATGTGCTGCTTTGGCTAGTCTTCTGTTATTCTGGTGTTTTTATTTAAGACTTGCTAAACTGTTGTAGGTAGGTGTCTTATGATGGAGAATGGAGGACTGTTGAATAAGATTTTAATTGTATATTCGCTTGAGTAAGCTTGCGCCCCTGGTTTTAAGGATTAAGCGATGTGGAATTTCTTTAGAAATTATTTTATAAGAACAAAATCAGAAAGTTTAAAGTATGCAGCTAGTAATGAATTGTTTTAAATCTTGTTTGTTTGTTTTTTTTAATTTCGCGCAAAGCTATACGAGGGCTATCTGCGCTAGCCTTCCCTAATTTAGCAGTGTAAGACTAGAAGGAAGGCAACTAGTCATCACCACCCACCGCCAACTCTTGGGCTACTATTTTACCAACGAATAGTGTGATTGGCCGTCATATTATAACACCCCACGGCTGAAAGGGCGAGCATGCTTGGTGGGATTGGGATTCGAGCCCGCGACCCTCAGATTGCGAGTCGAGCGCCCTAACCACTTGGTGTTTTAAATCTATATATTCGGAATGCTGTCGGCCATGGCTGTAATTGCAGTGTTCTTGCGAAGGTTATTGGCGCGTTCGAACATAAATAAAATGAATTCTATTCATCATAAATTAATAGGGATATACCAATGAGACACAAATCCTTGGTTATCGGGTATTGTCACCGGAGGGCGCTATTTGCTCAGTGTGGCCACAATTCATGTCAACGATGGTCTGCATCC
>NW_013665910.1:335307-344297 GCF_000517525.1 Limulus polyphemus
ATAATATTCAACGTTAAACTGGTACACAGTTTAAAACATTTTATTTAGGCCTATCTATGTCCTTTTCACGTTGTAAAGTCGAAACATGTAGAGTCGTCAACTTTTTTGAAGGCCATAGATAGGCCTAAATAAAATGTTTTAATTGTGTACCAGTTTAACGTTGAATATTATCTATGATTTTAATTTTATACACAAGTGCCAAAATACTATAGTTATGGCTACTAACTGTTGGGTAGACTCTGTCTAGTCTGTCCACTTACCAGGCGCTCTGCAATTGACTTAAGTGTCCCTATAGACAAGTCTCCCGGTGGCTCAGCGGCAAGTCTGAGGGATTATAATGCTAAAAATCGGGTTTAAATAACTCGGTAGGCAGAGCATAGATAACCCATTGTGTACCTCTGAGCTTAGCAATAAACAAAGCCATAGACAAAAATCAATGGGTCATTTATGTGTGTGTGTGTGTGTTAATTTAACGTTTTGAAAACTGGGTAACTGTTGTTACGTCTCTGGTCGTTTGTTAATTCTCCGTATAATTTCTTTCGGGTGAAACTTTAGCGATACAAGTCCTTTCTTAAATAAAACTAGTTTATTCTTTCTGAATACAACTTTGCAATACACTTAATTTCCACAATCAGTTTAACTTAAACACACACTATAATTCACAACGAACGAATCACGCACTTACTTACTACCGCGCTCGACTCAACTGTCCATCTCTGTCTGTCTGCAATTCTATATCGATTCATTGTCTGGCGCACTTATATACAAGAATACCACACATTTAGCAAACACTCGAGCATTCACGAACCTTCGAGAATATCATGACGTGTTACTAGCGTCACGTGACTTCCGCTGTCGTAACAATGTCTTATTATTTCAACGGATAGCGGTTCTGCACGTTAACTTGGGAACTACTGAACGAAAAACTTGATACATAAACTGATCTTCCATTATTCCGGAATACAGTTGTTTAATAATGACAACTTGAAATTAGTGTCCTTTATGGATTCAGTCGTTAAGGTGTATGACGATGAGTAACAATTAAAAATGCATACGTATATGTTCTGTAATAACAACAATCGATCTCGACATGCTACGGTATATATTATTTAAGGGGTTAATGGTGGATGAAGCATCTACACTTAGTATGTAATATAATTATAATAATTTTCACTCCAGCTGTTGTGTGTCCTCCAGTGGGACAGTGGGAAGTTTACGGACTTACAACACTAGAATCCGGGGGTCGATTCCCCGTGATGGACAGAGCGCAGGTAGTCTATTTTTCAGCTTTGCGTTCAAACAAACAATAAACAGCAAGACAAACTAACTGTTGCGTCATAATCACGCAGTAAAAACCTAATGAAGACGTAATTCCGAAAAATGCCTCCTCGTTCATTCAAACCAAATTTTCTGCTATTTTGCTTGACAGAACATCTTGAGTGTGAAACATAAACTCTATATTTGTATTGATAATCTCAAGACCACACTAATCTTTCCGTACAACGTATATTACTTCTGTAACAGAAGTCAATGACACACATAAGTCCCCCGATGGGACAGCGGTAAGTCTTTGGATTTACGACGCTAAAATCAGGGGTTCGATTCCCCTCGGTGGACACAGCAGATAGTCCGATTTGGCTTTGTTATAAGAAAACACACACAGACACACACACACACACACACACACACATAAAGACCTCTATTGTCTGTCTTCTTAGTTTCTAGCGTCAGAATTACACAGATCGTCGGTCATGACACGTTGTGTTAGACTTATTTCGTTAAGTATGTTCGTAAATGTTTTTGCGTTCTCTCGAACGATGCCGTTAAATTACGTTAATCATCTATTACGTCAATTTCATGTGAAAATTTTCAATGACGTACCGTATTAGATTATAGTAATATAGCGTAGGAAAACTGATTTCTGAATGAGTGTGATATCCCACTACAGTCTGGTCTCATATTTGGAAAAGAACCTTGGAAAATGATTGTAAAATATGGTAAACAGTGATTTTTTAAAAAAAAATTTCTGCTGAATCTGGAAATGTTTCATTTCAAGTTTCCAAGCTCAGTTTTGTGGTTTTGACCCCACAATTGATAAAACAATAAAAACAAAAACAACAAAGCTGCCAAACAGAACACAAGTAACTACATCTTTTGAGCTGCTCAAGATATAAAGATCATTTAACACTTTTCTGGCATTTTAAGCGTCCGAGAATTATATGAAAGCAAGGCAAAAATTGTAAAGCTAAGCATTCAAGGCCATCTGTGAAAGGTTAAGGTCATTTTCCCAAGTTGATGTGCTGAGAAATTAACATAACATAACACGAAATACTATATTAAGTATAATTTGAAAGGAAGACGACCTTTCGAAATGGACATTAAAGTGTTAATCCAAGTATCTAATTTTATTTTTCATTGGGTTCATAAATGTTTCGCCCCCCAGTGGCACAGCGGTATGTCTGCGGACTTACAACGCTAGAATCCGGGTTTCGATACCCGTGGTGGGCAGAGCACAGATAGCCCATTGTATAGCTTTGTGCTTAATTACAAACAAACATAAATGTTTCAATTATCAAAATATGGTCCAGGATTACACCTATATCTTAAATGATCTGATGTTAAAATTTTTTTGTATATGTTGACCTTCTTTTATGGGGAAAAAACATGACCCTTCAAAACGATCGCAAAGAGCCAAACATACATATTTTATATCGGGCACGATGGAATTACTTGATGCTTAAAATGATCTGAAAGGTGTTTTGTATGTTCACACTATCTTGATTAGATACAATGTTGTAATAATATATTTTGTATTTGGCAGCCATTTTGGAAAAAATACCTCGAACTTTCAGAGGTGGCCTTGAATGCTTAGTCCTAGATAGTCCTGCACTTTTCTTTTCACTTCCATGAAAATTTTGGATACCTAAAGTATCAGAAAAGAGTCTTAAATCATTCTTCTATCATGAGTATATCAGAAGTTATAGCGATTTGTGATATGCTTGGCGGTCATCTTGTTTTTATCAATGTTTTGGTCAAAAATGCAAAATTGTGCTTGGTATATGCTATTTTACAAACCATCAGGTCCAAAATCGTATTCTACTCAAAAATGCCTGGATAAGTTTGATTTCCTGGAAATGGGGCTAGACTAACAGTAGGCAAAATGACTTATCTTAATATTTATAGAACAAATAAATATTTCACCATTACTTTTTATACGAAGCTATCACAACCGATCTTAAATTAAATATATCCCGCTACATCTTTCATATTATATTTCATTGAAACATTGCACGTGCAGTTAATTAAAAACAACAACAATAAATGTGTTTGTTAGACGCCAGAATAAACCGTGATTGCAGTGGATTTAAAACTATCTTATTTCAGTAAGTAGTTCAATATTTTAAACTGATTTAACCAAATATTCAAACGCATTTAGCACGCCAACAATGGCGTTTGATAAAATTATATCTATGATTATAGATGGCGTTTGATAAAATTATATCTATAAAAATTACATTTTTCGTATTGAGAGTCATGCGATGGGCGCATGAGCAGAGCTTCAGTTTAGCAAATATATTTTTTAAAAAGGGCGTCATCTTGGAAAATGTACACGAAGTCGTGTCTGATTGTTAATCATGAGTTGACTAAAAGTATTTCCCTCGCCTCTGTTGTCTGTATTAGGCACTCAAAACCCCCATCATTATAGGACGCTGGCCTGTCTGAAGAACCTGAGGAACTGCATTCATGGACTTGGTTATCACACAATGTCACCCACGATAATTTCACAAGCATTATTAGGATCACAAAAGTTACTTGTTAAGTTAATAATAACCTGATAGTGATGCATATAATAATTTAGAATGTTATTTAGCACTATGTGCGCGTGTTTGAAGCCTGGTTCTCGGAAATATATGGTGTTATCTATCGTGTATACTTCCACGTGGCTTGTACACGAAAAAAAAGGAGGCGAGCCTTGTTTCTTTATTTTGTATGTTCATTACAGTCCTTGTTTAAACCGCAAATCCGTATTTGTGTGTATTATACTATATATCAGCGCTTAATTTCTGGCTTAACCTCTTTTGAATATTTTTTTTTTCCAAAGACGTAAACACCATAATTAATTTTAAGCCTTCCCTGGTTGCATTGCGACTTGGTGTTTGACTACATCACTCCTCTACATCTTTCTAAACAGTAGCCTGGATATAGTGTGAATTATTATCTTCCCAAACTCATAATTCTGCGACTCTCCAACAAGGCTCCAGTACATTAAAAAAACAAAAACATTAAGTACTTCCATATATAGATATTTGCTTTATTAAGTGTACTTTGCTAAGTGTTCGATAGCTTAAAATCGTCCTAAAACTTGGAAAATAAAACTGTTATTTTAAGTTGTGTAAACCATATTATTTATGTTCTAAAAATGTTTGTGTTTCTTTCATGATACAGTAACATTGGCAAAATAGTTTATGTGCTACAGAACACGATTGTTATAGAAAAGATTAATTATGAGCTGAATATCTAGTTGTATAGTCTCCCATTGACACGGTTACTTAATGTTCTAGGTACTAGTCTCCTATTGACACGGTACTTAATGTTGTAGATACTATTCTCCTGTTGACACGGTACTTAATGTTCTCGGTACTATTCTCCTGTTGACACGGTTACTTAATGATCTAGGTACTATCCTCCACGTGACATAGGTACTTAATGCTCTCGATACTAATCTCCCGTGACATGGGTACTTAATGTTCTTGATAGTAGTCTCCTGTTGACGTGGTTACTTAATGTTATCGATATTAGTCTTCTAGTTATTCTGTTACTTAATGTTTTCTATACTAGCCTTCTAGTTATTCCGTTACTTAATGTTTTCGATACTAGCCTTCTAGTTATTCCGTTACTTAATATTCTCGATACTAGCCTTCTAGTTATTCCGTTACTTAATGTTTTCGATACTAGCCTTCTAGTTATTCCGTTATTTAATGTTGTCGATACTAGTCTCCTGGTAACATGGGTACTTAATGTTCTCGATACTAGCCTTCTAGTTATTCCGTTACTTAATGCTCTCGATACTAGCTTCCTGGTGACGCGATTACTTAATGTTCTCAATACTAGTCTCATAGTGACACGGGTACTTAATGTACTCGGTACTAGTCTCCTGATGACACGGTACTTAATGTTCTCGGTACTAGCCTTCTACTGATTCGGTTAATTAATGTTCTCGGTACTGGCCTTCTAGTAGTTCGGTTAATTAATATTCACTGTACTAACTTCCTGGTGACATTGTTGCTTAATGTTTTAGGTACTAGCCTTCTGTGATAATGGGTACTTGATATTCACTGTACTTACCTCCTGGTGCCATGGTTACTTAATGTTATAGGTACTAGCCTTCTGTGATATGGTTACTTGATATTCACTGTACTTACCTCCTGATGCCATGGTTACTTAATGTTATAGGTACTAGCCTTCTGTGATATGTTTACTTGATATTCACTGTACATACCTCCTGGTGCCATGGTTATTGCTGTTGTTGGCACTTCTAGGTTGTTATACATATCATTGTCACTATGTTAAAGGTTTATGACCCAATTTGGCAACTCTTTTTACTTCCTGTTCTTTCGCACAAATTTCCTTTGTGAGGTTTTCAGTCAAAATAAAACTAATGCAAGCATTTCAGTTATTCTGAATATTATATAGGCCTGGCATGGTCAGGTGATTAGGGCGCTCGACTCGCAATTTGCAGGTCGCGGGTTCGAATTTCCGTCCCACCAAACACGCTCGCCCTTTCAACGGTAGGGGCGTTATATAGAAGCCCAAGAGTTGGCCGTGGGTGGTGATAACTAGTTGCCTTCCCTCTAGTCTTTCACTGCTAAATTAGGGACGGCTAGTGCAGATAGCTCTCGTGTAGCTTTGCGCGAAATTCGAAACAAACCAAAACAAATTTATTGTTATATAAATGTCGATATAAAATATAGTACCAAAACAGTAGAAGCAAATAGTATTAATCACACGTCTCTATCTTATAGTGTCTTTATTGAATAATGGCCTCCAGTGGCACAACGGTATGTTTGCGGACTTATAACAGTAGAATCCGGGTTTCGATACCCGTGGTGGGCAGAGCACAGATAGCCCATTGTGTAGCTTTGTGCTTAATTACAAACAAACAATTAAATAATGCTATTTATGACTGGTTTCTTGTGTTGTCATGACTCTATTTTTAGTTGTTTTTTTAATAATCTAACAGCTAAAACGTGTAACTTTGTTTCTGTTATATTATTGTTGTTTGGACACAGCTCTTTCTTGACTTAACGAACTGTGCCATATGAGGATCTGATGGATAACGAGTTTTAAGCATTAAACTAATTGTAAATTGAAGTGTCCTCTATTTGTGAATTATACAGAGGTTTATATGGTCTATGCTAACGATGTTGTAATTTCAAATAAAACCGATTTACCGACAAGTATTAAATAGGTAAGCCTGCAAGTAACAGTAGATTCGATCAAGAAGTAAGGGAAGTATCCTGTAATTGATAACTTGATTGAATATTAAGATGGATGAGAAATAAATAGAATGGATGCATTTAAGTGACAGTGCAAACAATATTTAGACATAATATAAAAAACTGTGTGTGAACCTACGTAGGCAAGTGTACGATCGCTTCTACTGGATCAGTAAATATCTCGCTAGTTTTCTCCATTTCTCAAGATGAATCTCTGCCGAACTAGTCACGATAAAAACCAAGTAGAAATGAACAAAGAAAGTGCGCCATGATTTCTAACAACACCTCGCTTTTTTATTTTATTTTTGTCTAGTAGATGACGTAACCTCGTGACCTCTTTCCTGACAGCATTAGCCAACTATCAGTTTTAATTAATGCTATAGTTCGGCCAGCAAAGGATATTTCGGTTTTAACTAGTTCAACCCAAACTCAATCTACAACACTGAAATATCCTAACAGGCAGAGGACGTCAACTAATAAAAGAACAAACAGCTGAAGTGACAAGGACAAGTAATGCTAGACTCCATGAACCACGTGTTGCCGCCATGACAGTGTGGAAATCAAATAATCAATAATTTAGAAAATGAATTATGTCAGTAGAGGTGGAAGGAGAACATGGTATTCCTGCAAGCCACAATATTACAAAGATGAGTGTCTAGGTCTTACCGATCTCTTTTTGATTTCCGATGGTTTGCTCTATGATGGCCCTGGTTGTAGACCATTAACTATATTTCAATTTCTACTACAAGAGGCTTTTGTGTACTGCACAGTAGTCAGTGTTGTCTTCCTCTCCTTTACAAGCTGCTCCCAGTGGTTCAGCGGCTAGTCTGAGAGTATAAACCAAACTTTGGGGTTCGAACATCCCTGTTGTGGGCCTAGTGCAGATAGCCCATTGTGCAGCCAGTTTACATGTTTTTCTAAGTCCATCAGCCATGCGTGAAGGAAGATTTCCAAGAGCTCCTTTGAGAAACCCAAAGTCACAGAACTCCATAGAAGATGTCTGCAAATGGAATTGCGTAAATTCCCCTTTGTACTTTGCATCTTCGGGAGGAAATGATATATTGATTTAGTCGCGTGGCTGAATGGTTTTTCTTAATGGAATCATACCTTATTGCCATCTAATCCGTACAAGGACTGTATTTTTCTCGCGATATAGTCGTGTCAATACTTTGTGGTATGTGAAACATACCAGATGTTTTGAAAGGTAAACTTTTTTTTTTTACCAAAGTTTCGCACTTACACGTTTGGTGCACGTGTTGCACATATATTATTCAGACTGTCGGCCATGGAATGTAGCAACTAAAGTATGCAGACAGTCTGTTTTGGAATGTGACGATCTTATTTTTGAGCTAATCACACATTGTCAAGGATCATTCCCTTTTCGGTATTCCCGTACTTTCCTACAGAGGATGGCGCTGGAGGATGCCTAATACTTATACTAATGTGTTCTCTAGTAACATTGTCCTTGTGGAGATTCAGAAATACCTTACGATTCTGTCACCCCAATAAATACCAACAAAATGACTAGGTGGCGTGGATGACAAAATATGGGAGAGTTGATCTATTTGATATGTACAGAGCCATTGATTCTCTAAATCTAGCCGGTTCACACAGAGAACTTACCACAGACCTCCTCCCCAAAAGTTGTGTTTGTTTATTGTGTGTTGAATAAATAAAGTAATTCTGCTTATTGAACTACAAACTTGTGTTCTCAATTCAGTCAAGACAGAATTCAGATTAACTCTGTAATATACATATTCTACCGAACCTCTGATTAGATTGGATACTATTATTACGTGTAGGAAATCAGTCTACCTGCGAATATCATAACGTTAAACTGATGGTATGTCAAGTTCGCATAGTTTTTTTTTTTCTCGACTCCCCATATGTTGAAGTTGCCATCATATCTGTAATTTGCAACAGCCAAAAATCCCTTGATTAAACTTTAACGTCACAATTTATATCCCCTTTTTAAATGTTGTATCACCCGCAAGACGATAATAAGTTGCCCGGACTTTTGCAGACAGTTAAGTAGAACGTATCCTTTTGGTCAACGTGATGACACATTTCTGTTTGTCACAAACCATAAACCGCTCTAAAGCTGTCGATAGTTGGTCTTTCGTTCAGCTATGTGCTTCAAATGGAGCTTGTAAACAGCGCCCATGCAAACATAATTCTTTGTGGATTATCTTATTCACGCTTTCAGGGGAGATACCTTCTTTTACTGCAATGGACAGTTGTGTGCCTGAGTTACTTTCGTGACAAACTGTTTAATTTTTCAATAATTTCCGGTCATGCTTTCCCTTGCTTAATGGATACAGCTCAACATCATAGATACCTATTTCTTGGAAACGCTAAAACGTTGTGATTTTTGGTGAATTTATAGTCGTGGAATAGGAGAAATTCAAAACGGAAAGTCCTGTAATGTAACTCTCCCATAAGGTGGCCGCCCAGTGGCACAGCGGTATATCTGCGGACTTACAACGCTAGAAA
>NW_013665910.1:345297-354939 GCF_000517525.1 Limulus polyphemus
TGTAATGTAACTCTCCCATAAGGTGGCCGCCCAGTGGCACAGCGGTATATCTGCGGACTTACAACGCTAGAAACCTGGTTTCGATACTCGTGGTGGGCAGAGCACAGATAGCCCATTGTGTAGCTTTGTACTTAATTACAAACAAACAAACCCATAAGGTGTCAATTTGGAGCGCCATCTGCATTTGCAACTCCACACGCTCCGACTGATTTGTAACAAGAGAGTCGAATATTTTACGTGTGTAGTCACAGGTCATGGGGATGGCCAAGTGGAAGGTGATTAGATATGCAAATTGTAACCACAGATCGTGAAACAACCTTCTGTAGTTTTTCAAAATGATTATTGCTAAACTTCTGAAACGAGAGTTTATCGTTAAAAACTTGTGTCTAACTCCTATTTTATTCTTGAAATTTAAACCGAAATGCAGATGTAAATAATTAATTTGTTTTCATAATTTAGACATGACCTGGGACGATGCAGGTCGAGCGATTGCTCCTGATTTTCTAAACTACCGCTAGAGGACCAGATTACTTTCTTGGCCATTATACGCTTTCTTGGGCGTTATCTGCATTAAAGGTGTATCATACAGCGTTTCATACTGTCATCAAGCATAAAGGGTTGAGGGTTTAAGTGCTTAAAAAGTTTCAATTATTTAAATAAGCAACCAACAGTACTTCTTGCTTTCCAATCATTTAGAAATTATGATTTTATTTAAAGTTAATTCATAAGTTTATTTAGTAAGTACTTAACTTATTGTTCAACGGTTGTACTTTTACAGCTTTGAGAAATATTTAAACTAAATATAAGCATTAAAACACAACGTATTGCCTTCAACTATACTACGAGCATAGTTTGTGTGTGTGCGTGTGTTTGAGAGAGAAAGAAGATTACGTTAAAGAAAAGGTAAGATGATTACGAATAAGATTATTTTTAATCTGAACTTATGCTGTTGCATGTACTATTTACCAGTCCCCTTATACATATCCATTATTACCTAAAGGCCAAATTTTCCTGCGCTTCTCAGTTTATAGTACTCGAAAGAATACCACTTATTCAGGAAGGCATTCAGAGTAAAAATAAGAGTTCAACGTGTCTCAGTAGTTGGCGTCCCGGGCTGTGTATTTGAAGGCCCAAGGTTTAAGCCACGATGTCGCTGAACACGCTCCGAATTCTGGCTGTGGGTGCTAGATAAGTGCGACAGTTAATCCTTCTTATTCTTTTTAAAGCTGAACAAAGCCCTTGTAACGACGGGTGCTGCTGAGTAGCTGCCATCCTTCTAAATTATGGATAGCTATACCTTAGTTCTAGGGGTCTTTAACCTGCCGTGTAATCCATGTGCACATAAGGTACCGTCCAAGTTGGAAATACCATTACCAGAATAAAATTGCTTTTAATTTCAAGTGTTCATCCCATTCTTTTTTTTTTTTATATTCTAGGTGATTAACCATTATTTCCGTTAATTGCAACACGTTTCATCCTATACGTTTCTATCAACAACTTGTAGTGGTTAAGTACATTGGAATGTTAATGATTCACGTTGCAAACGTATGTTAATAAATTCTAATCTCGTTCGCGAGACAAGATAAAGGTCCCTTCACAACAAATAAATAAATAAATAAATTTGCTAAGTAATTCAACACCACGGACTGCATTAACATATTTAATTTACCCCCTGACAAGTTACATAATTTATTTCTTTTGATTCGTAAAGAAAAACTGCACGTAATACATCGTTATCTAATTAATTATCTACCATAACTTCGTACAGTAAAGTCCAATAACATCAACAAAAACTCAGGTCCAGTAAGGATCAACTCCAGGAAAGTTACTGAATACTGCGATGAGTTTATCCTGATATACGTAAGAAGGCATGCATTGATAAATTGTCTCATAAAACATAGATCAACTCCAGGAAAGTTACTGAATACTGCGATGAGTTTATCCTGATATACGTAAGAAGGCATGCATTGATAAATTGTCTCATAAAACATAGATACTTTCCGAAACACAAAAAACTAAAACATAAGAGTATGAATGAAAACGTAAATTGGTGGTACTCTTGAAACAACTATTGATTCCAACCTACAAGCTAGTACATAAATAACAATAGTGTTAATTTAATAGATAACCACATTTGACAATTTGAATGACCTTTTTACAAGTTCATTTGCTGTAGATAAACTATATCAATACATTAACATTGATTATCTACTTTGATTATTTGAATGTAGTTTTGTTGTTGTTGTTTTAACTTTGGGGGAATACCTTTATTATAACAGTAACCTTTCCTTGTCATCAACTCTTAACGGGAATTGTTTTGTTTTATTTTGAATTTCGCGCAAAGCTACACGAGGGCTATCTGCGCTAGCCGTCCCTAATTTAGCAGTGTAAGACTAGAGGGAAGGCAGCTAGTCATCACCACCCACCGTCAACTCTTGGGCTACTCTTTTACCAACGAATAGTGGGATTGACCGTCACCTTATAACGTCCCACGGCTGAAAGGGCGAGCATGTTTGGTGGGACGTGGATTCGAACCCCGCAACCCTCAGATTGCGAGTCGAGCGCCCTAACCACCTGGCCATGCCGGGCGCTCTTAGAAGGAAACGAGATCAAAAACGATGTAAATTCATACACAATAATTCACTTTAGATCAAAATTTTTTGAATGAATAAATATATGTTTGCATTATATTAGGAATAACAGTTTACCTTAAGTTTCTTTATGAATAAATTATAACAAATTATCTTATTAAGAAAAAGAACAACCTTCAAACTCTTAAAAATTTATTGTTGCTCTGCTCAGAGTCTGTTGTGTTATTATATGAATGTCTCAATCAATCTGTTTAGTATACGCTTTATTAAACCTCTTTATTAAGCTGCAAATAACACAACAATTTTAATTCTCCAGCGAAATGCTCTACCGGACTTTGTGGTATCATTAAGCCCTCGGGTGACGTCACTTGATTCATTGCGTTCCTGCGCCCTGTAGTTATCCGGTACCCGAGTTACAGATTAATAACTACGTAAAATTACTGTTAGCTGAGATAGATTCATTCTTTTACCTCTGGCCAATAACCAGAAACAATGAAATTTGATCATTGTGTGCTAATAAGTCAGTTAATACCAGTTGTAAATCATGCTGCACCGTGAAGGTTGTTCATTGGCTAGATAATTACTTAAGTAGCTCTTAGCAAACTAAACTGCAAGACGGTTCTTGTTTATTGTTGTTTCTAGGGTGATTAGTATCAGTTGCATAATTCACTAGTTATTATAATAAATCACATATTTGATTTTATATTTTTCTTGCCAATAGGCGACGTATCCGGGGTCACTGGGGTATGTGCCTCCCAATTTTGACCCGGGAGCAAAATTCCTCTTTAATGGGGGAATCGAGACTTTTGTATATCATGGAATGTTGCTGTTTGAGTTTTGATTTCAGTTGTTAAAGTTAACATAGCAAATAAGATGTCCCCAATCGTCGATGCTCCGCCCCTCGTCTAAGGGTTCACAGTTCATAACTCCCGCACTTTTAGGCTACAGATGCGCTATAAGAGTAATGGTCAAATCCCCCTCTTTGGTCAAACAGGAGTAACCCCAAAGTTGGCGTGGTGCTTTTGACTGGTACTTTAGAATTAAGAACGACTGTACCCAAATAGTCCTTATGTAGCTTTACACGAAAGTTTTTAAAACAAAATATTTATTAATAATATAATTCTACTCATAGGTCATTTTTGTATAATATTTACACAATTCTCATTTAATACTTTACTGGTAGTTTTGTTTCTTTAGCCTACTCAAATACGTGATGTTTTACGAGAGAATAAATAAATAAAACATTGGATTGTTCCGGCTGTGTTATTCAGAAAATGTTTTTTTTTAAAATATGAGTTATTTGCTCCCATTAAGAACTCAAAAACAGAAAACTTAAATAAATGTGATTTGTATTACTTTTAGGCAGCACAGAATGCTAGCGAGCGTGAAAACTCCCACGTTTTGGAAAATCAAAAAATGGAAGACAAAAATATCACACCATCGTCCACGCCATTTTTAGAAAGAATCGCCAGTGCGAGACACCAGTTTAGTAGTGATCGACTAATATCTGATGATGATGATCATGGCTCTGGTAAGTAAAAATACATTCATTTCTAGCATCTTATTATTTATCTTTGTTGCTTCCGTATCTTCGTATTTTCAAAGCGTAGGATAAAAATCACATTAATATTCATCAGATTTATAAAAATAACTATTAAAAATCGACAAACAGAAGTCCGTTAAGATTTGTTTTAACCTAACAACGAATAGTATTGAAATCAGAAGATATGTTAATAACGCGAATGTTACAGTGCTGATAATAAAGTAACTATAAAATGACCGCTATCCAAGTTACTAACACAACAACAACTCAGTAGCGCATACCTCCGCCACGCAGCTTTGATCATATTCGGCCCTCAAAAAATATGAAAATGTGTTCGTATTCCGTCGTTATCAACGGGCCATTTTGGTAGAATAATGAGACATAATAGTCTACATACGTTCACCAACTTTCATCAAGATCCGATCATTTTTGATTGAGTTATAGAGCAAACATAGTGTGAAAAATCGGTCCCCGTGTGAACAGAGGGATTTTTTTTTATTTTTGTGACCTTGACCCGCCAAAAACTAATCACTTCTAAGTTGGGTCATAGTCCAAATGTATACCAACTTTCGTCCAAATCCATTCAGTCGTTTTCAAGAAATCTTGCTGACAAACACACATACACACTCACACAGGGGTGAAAACATAACCTCGGTTAAGTAAGGCGATTTGAGTTGGAAAAATAATCAGAGATTTTTAAGGACGTTTGCACTAGATGAAGTTTCCAGAACTTTCGTTTAATTGCAAATAAATAAACCAGATTGAGTTATTCCAGTTATAACCAAGGAGCAAAATGAATAAATAATTGTATTCATATAGCATCAAAACAATTCTTACCCTATTTCTGATGTGCTTTGCATTAATAAAATACATGGAAAATTCAACTTTGCCATGTTAATGTTATTTTAGCGCAAAGCTACACAATAATTAGATAGTCTATTTGTTTCAGAATATTGTTGCTTGTATTTTTCAAGATGATTGGACAGTTTGTATAGAGTATTATGGACGGAGGTTATGTTCTCACCTCTATGTGTTTGTCAGTAAGATTTCTCAAAAATGGCTGAATGGATTTGGACAAAAGCTGGTATAAATTTGGATTATGACTCAACAGCGATTAGTTTTTGGAGGGTCAAGGTCAAATGCAAAATCACAGCAAAGGTCAAGAAAATCCAAACATGTGGACCGATTTTTCACACTATTTTTGCTCTATAACTCAGTCGCTTTAAAACCTTTACTATTGACTGCTAAGGCTGTACACATATACAAATCCACAAAAAGAAATAAGCACGTTAGACTTACAAGGAAAAGAAAATCCGCTCAAACCGGCCCGTTTTTAATTATTCTTATTATACTCTTGTCAGCCTATAACAAAAACGACTTAGTATATTGCACCCAAACCTTTTGTAGAATACTAAATAAGGCACTGCGAAGGTCGTAGGGGTATTGAAAAGTATCAGTTTCTATGTTATAGTTATAAAAATAAAAAGTATATTAAATTATAAGTGATACATTCATTGTTTAGTAAATGTCATACTGAACAAGAATGTTGAATAATTTTCATATAAAACTCGCTATCCCATAATGAAAATATTAAAGAAACAATAACAAAATAGTGGCTTATATTTAAAATAATGTTATTGAAAATATTTAAAATTGATTTAAGTTGCATAAAAATTATTTGTATATTTGGGTCCATTTCTGTTTGTTGCGCATTTGCTTTAGTAACAAAAAGCCTGGAATTTTTGTATGTTTGATCAAGTATGTTTTTTTTGTTGTAAATACATTTATTTTGTTAATTCTATAGAGTAATCAATTTTGTAATTTTGTGAATGTTTCCACACAATATGCATATGTTGCATATGACATATTTAATTAATTTTATATTTGTAATCTCATTTAAAAACTTCTGATGCTTCAGTGATGTAAACTGTTGATTAATAAAGCAAATAGCAAAAATGGTGGGAGTTGTGATACAGATATTGTCCGTTGAGTTTTCAGATAAAATTATATGTTTGGTGAGTTGTTTGTTGGTCAAATTCATCTTTCATTGTGTGGATTCCCTTTCTTTTGAATGCTTTACAAACTTGAGTTTGATCATTGTATTCAGACAAGAAAAACAAAAAATTTGGAATTTAAAAACCTGCAAATAGGAATCTTAAAAAAAAGTAAGGAAACAAGGTTGGAGATACTGCAGACATAATTTACTCAGACTACAAACCCCTATTTTGGCTCCCTGCTGTTACCTAGAATTACATTTGGTGGAGTCCAAATAGGGATTTGTAGTTTGAGTAAATAAGGTCTACAGTATCTTCAGCCTTGTTTCCTTACTTTTTACGACCCCTATTTGCAGGTTTTTCAATTCTCAATTTATTATTTATATTGTTTGTTGGCTTTTGTTGTTCTCAACTGTTGGCAAAGTATTACTTAATATGGTATCTCACTTTATACATTACAATGATAATAAACATAGCTATTAGCTAGCTGATATTGTTCATGATGATTTACTGTACCTATTGACTATTTGATCTCATTAGTTTGAGAAGTAAAACGTTAAGCTGGAGATGGAGATTGTCATGGAAAGTTTTGATAATATAGTTAGCATTTGTAGTTTCTGTGTTACTGAATTCTCTATATATAATGCATAGCAATGGGCAAATATATGCCTAGACAACCTCCACTAAGCTCGTATAAAATTTTACCAGTAGAAAAGCAGCCTTTTCATATAAAATATGTACCTCTAAAATATTGCTTTAACTAAACCTTTGTGTCTTTAAAAGTAATTATTCTGTGAATATGTGTATTGATTTTTTTACTCCTTCACTTCATACATAATATAGGGGTTGGCTCGCTAAAGACACCAATTTTATAGTGTATAAAGCATTGAGCATCTACATGTTACAGTCATCTAATGTTCATGTATTATTGGCTGGATCATCCTGTACTTAAGCTTTTCAAAGGAACACCAAATATTTATAAGAGAGCTAACTTCAAGGGGTAATGATAACCTCATTTACATTGGGATTATGGTGTCTTTTAGCTTATGTAAAATATAGAAGAAGCATATTGATAATTTTACTGTAAACTTATTTCTTTATTAGGACGTGTACCTGTAAAAATTGCTGTGAAAAAGGGAAAACATGAACTTAAACACCAGGAAAGGAGAAATCAGGTAATTCAGATTTACTTAATATTTTATATGCTGTATAATGCACTCATGTATGAAAAGTATGAAGTTTTCATAAGATATGCCTGACATTTTACTTAAATGTGTTTGTCTTAATACTGTTCAGAATGTCATTTACATGTTTGAAGCATAATTCATGGAAATAAAATTCAATAATTCAATAGTCATGATAAATTTATATCCACTTAGCTGCATATGAACAATGCTTCTATTATCTAACAATTCTATATTATTTTAATAAAACTTAAAATGTTTACCCTTTGTAATACATTTTAGCACTATACATGCTTAAATGCTTTACACGACACAAAACTAACATAATTCATATTAATATTTAAACAGTTATTAGTAGCAGGAATTACAGTTATAGATGCAAAAACTCTTTTTTAAGCTTCACTAAATTGCACGTCTATGACTCACAAAAAAACAATATTCAGAAGCCATATGGATGATTAATTACAATCTTATATCAAGTAAAGTATAATGTAATCAGTAAATTTTGTACATGTTCTTCTCACCCACAGTTAGCATAGTGCTAATTAAAGAAAGTATGTTACAAAAATATTACCATTATACAGCTTATTTATTTACATTACTATAAAACTAAAGATTTCATAAATCAAATAAACACTACAAATACCAACTGTACAGCATCTTTTTGATACAATGAGCAGAAAAAGGTCACGGTTTGCTCATTTCACATTGTGCATAAAAATAACTATTTAGAGGGTTTCAGATAAGACTAGAACCGTAGATATATTCTGCAAAAATTAAAGTAAGACTTAAAGTAACCCATACTGCATAATAAACATTACAAGCAATAAGTCTTGGTTTTGCCATTGCTAGCATCAAAATTGTAAGAAACCTATTAATAGCATAGAACTACCTAAAATGTGAAGTTACCAGTACAGAATATGTCCATTAATTGAAAACTATATATTTCACCAAAAATAGAAATATGTTGCAAGTGAAGGCTCACCAGATTTATTGAAAATCACTACTAGTCCAACCACTTTTGAGTAATCTCAGAAACAAAAGATATATCTGAAATGAGGTGGACAGCGTCAACAAATGTGTCCAGATTAAATTATTTTCTCATATTACAGCTGCTACCTGCTTGAATATGCTCAATTTCAACTAATACAAAAAATATAGTTATGATGAAGTGTAAATGCCACTTCCAATTGTAATACTAATTAATGTAAACTTACAATTACACCTAAAGCTTTAAGCTTGAGATATAGCATTTTCAACAAACAATAAATGGAAGGAAGTTCTAACAATATTTCATCAATGTTTTGCTTCACTAATATATATATAAAATTGGCCCACATTTACAAAAACTTCTATAAATAAACATCTTTAAGTAGCTTCTACTAATATCAACTTTAATACCTTCAAATAAACTTATTTATTTATTACCATAAATTTAAGTCATTTTTTTTGTTAACAATTTGTTTCATTTACTTTTTTATGTCCTAAAGGCTGCCATGAATAACCATAGAAGTAATAATAATAAAACACAGACTGTGAAAATAATAAATATTTAGTCCATTTATTTTAAATAAGACAGAGTTAATTTCTTCTACTATCAAAAATGACTTAAGTAATTATAAAATTTAGCATTCCTTCATTACACATTTTATAAAATCTAACATTTGATATTTTAGACTCATTTGAAAAACAAAATAAAACAAGATTTTTAAATGGGTTGACCAACATTATAAAATCAACAGTTCAACACATAATATTAATGTTAATATTGTTTCCAGCAAATGTTAAACTTTCAATATTTTAACTATCATTTACACACTCCTTTCTTTGAAAACTACAAACTCATTACACTTGTTAGAAATATACCATCTTATATATATTGTGAACAGTGGTGTCTCTACAAGGGTTCGTCTGTCTCCCATTTATGGCAGCTGCTTACCATGCTATGCTTGAAAACCTGTGCAAGCAGGAAATGCTCAATATTCACTTTTGAAATGATGGGAGAACAGGCATGAATAATGTTAATGCCAAATTGTATTTCATAAACAGGATATTATACATTAAGTTGTTAGGAATTAATTACGCTATCATACAAATTTCAAAATGTGATGTAACTTAAATAATAAAAATGTAGATTTACCATATGTTATTATTGGGCAAATCTTAGGATGACTGAAATGCTCAACAAATACTTTTTACAGTGGACAGTATAAATAGCTCAGAGTTTGGCTCTGAGTGAAACCAAGAGTACAACACAATCAACCTTTTTAAAGTCCATGAAATAATTTAAACTGATAGGTTAATTTAAACTTTTCCCACCACTGGGGATG
>NW_013665910.1:355826-357277 GCF_000517525.1 Limulus polyphemus
GGATTTGTTTCTTATATGTTTTACATAAGCTAAAAATGATAATAATTATAGTATAAACGTGTTATCATTACTCCCTTGAAGTTAGCTTTCTTACAATCATTTAGTGTTCTGGTAAATAGCTTAAGTACAGGGTGAAACAGGAATTACTAGCCATCATTAGATGGCTTTAAGATGTAGATACTGGATGCTTTGTACACTATACAATCGGTGTCTTCAGAAATCCAACCCCTATATTATGTATGAAGTGAAGGAGTAGAAACAGTTAATACACATAATATTAAATTTTATTACACACATTTGTACAACAATTACTTTAAAAGACACGAAGGTTTATTTAGAGCGATACTTTAGACGTATATTTTTTATTTGAAAAGCCTGCTTTTCTATTGGTAAAATTTTATAAGCGCTTAGTGTGGGTTGTATCTTAGTTTTAGCATGTATTTGCCCATTACTACGCATTATATATAGAGAAATTAGGCACACAGAAACTATAAATGCTCACTATATTCTCAAATATATCTCCATAACAAGCTCCAGCTGCAGCTTAACATTTTACATCTCGAATTAATGCGATCAAATAGTCAATAGCTACAGTAAATCATCATGAACCGTATGAGCTAGCTACTGGCTAGGTTTATTATCATTACAATGTATAAAATTAGCTACCATATCAAGTAATCCTCTACCCATAGTTGAGCATTAAAAAAAGCCAGCAAACAAGATAAATTAAAAATTGGGAATTTAAAAAACCTGCAAATAGAGATCTTAAAAGAATAAGGAAACAAGACTGAAGATTCTGTAGACATTATTGAATCAAACTACAAATCCCTATTTATTCTCCACCAAATGTAATTCTAGGAGCCAAAATAAGGGTTTGTAGTTATTTGAGTAAATAATTTCTATAGTATCTCCAGCCAATTTTTTATTTATCTTGTTCTCTATAGAACTGAGTGAAATATAGATTTTAATTTCGTTTCTGAAAGTTGAAAATATTTTAAATAGGTCTCGAGTAATTAGACAAACATTTCGACTTTTTAAAGATTTTTATTTCATAAGGTAACTTCTCAGTTACATGAAATAATGGGTTCGGTTTGGTCTGAATTTCGCGCAAAACTACACGAGGGCTATTTGCGTTAGCCGTCCCTAGTTTAGCAGTGATAGACTAAAGGGAAGGGAAGCAGTCAACACCACCCACCGCCAAGTCTTTTACCAACTAATAGTGGGTTTGACCGTCACTTTATAACGCCCCCACGGCTGAAATTACGAGCATGTTCGTGACGGGGATTCGAACCCGCGACCCTCACATTGCGAGTCGAACGTAATGCGTTCGACAAATTTTCTTTTGTGTTTCATCTTCTTTACAGTTGAAATCCACTTGGAAGTTCCACTAAATATATATATACAGTGAGTGGTCACAAGTAAATAGACACCTAATTTTTCGTCATTTAACT
>NW_013665910.1:357938-362305 GCF_000517525.1 Limulus polyphemus
TGCAGAAGTGGCCAAAGTTGGTGGGATTCTCCACAGATTGGGGTTATCATTGCAGAGCAGCTAGACGGAAGCCCTTATTAAGACCTGCCAACATAGTCAGACGTAAGAAGTGGGCAAATGATATGATGACCAAGCCTCTGGACTTTTGGAAGACCGTATTGTTCTCAGACGAATCAAGATTCGCTCAATTTTCGGACAGTGGAAGGATATGGGTCTGGAGAATGCCTCACCAAGAGTTTTGGCTCAACAGATTGCAGCCAATTGTGAAGCATGGTGGTTTCAGCGTGATGGTTTGGAGAGAGATCGAGCTTAGTGGAGTGCGTTGGCAACATAAATTTTGCGAAATACGTCGAAATATTGGAGGAAGGACTCTTGCCACTTTATTCCTCGGGTTTCGTGGACAACGTTGTTCCAGGAAGATGGAGCACCGTGTCACACTGCTAGAAACACCCAAAAGTGGCAGGAAGAAAATGGTATCCAGAAGTTGCCCTGGTCGAGCCAACCTCCTGACATGTATCCCATCGAAAACCTCTGAGCCATACTCGACCGGCAAGTCAAGAAACAACAAAAAAAAACCAATTTCGAAGAGCGATCTACTCCAAGTTTTGAAGCAAGAGTGGGCAAAAATACCACAATCTAAAATTGACGAGATGATTCTCACGATGCCCCAAAGGATCATCGAACTCCACGAAGCGAAAGGAAGATCTACTAGCTAGTAATTAAATTATAAATATATCAATTCATGTGAATATGACTGAAAATTTTCATTTTTTTCTGAAAAGGTGTTGTCTATTTACTTGTGACCACGGTGTGTATATATTTATTTATTTTATTTTTATTTTTTGAGGAGCCTTAATAACAAAACTAAGGAAACTGCACAATGTTCATATGAATGAGTGTTTATAATTCCCAGTGGTTCTTCAAATCGGTTTGTAACAAAATAAGCAAATGTACGAATAATTAACACGGTTTCAAGCACCATCCTTTCTTTTATCACGAACTCTAACATTGTACTTTCAAAATTATTCGAAACAGCATCATTCGTTCAAAGATTGCAATTTTAAATTAATAGTTCTTGTTTTTATGGGCATCTTAATTCCAAAGTAAGTGATCTTTTGTAGGCACAGTTTAAATCAACTGCTCGGACATCATTATTATACTGACTAAAGTTATTGACATCTGTTATCTAAGGAAAACACAGCAAACGTTTTTGTTATACTACAAAAAACAACAGTAACGAATTTAAGTTACATGTTATAGATAGGTAAAATGTTTGAACCCGTTAAAGGTAGCCAATCAGCCTGGCGTCTGTCGGTAGTTTAATTAACGATAACAATCAGTTACACCTATAAAATAAAATAAAAAATGCAAAATGAACAAAATATAAATTATTTTGAGACATCTGGTATAACAATATTTTATTTAAAACTAAAAGCATTTTGTCTTATTGACAAAATTCGCCGCCAGTTGATTATTTACAAAAATTGTGTTTTGTATATTTCCAGGAACATGTTCTAATGAAATCAAACCAGCTTTGCCACCCAAGCCAACTAAAGTCCCTCCTCCGTACAGAGCCCCGCCGCGCCCTCCAGTGCCAGCTTTTGGATTTAGACCATCTACCGCGCCTCCAGAAAGAACAAGGACCATGTCTGCTCTGCCTGGCAGTGCTGAAGAACCTGGATATAGTAAAGAACTAGTACGTTTACCATAAAACTTTAATAATAATATTCATTCATGATAATGAATAGCTTTTTCTTTGTTTTGATAGTCTTTGATTAATCTCCTATTGTTTGTTTTATCATGACAATGGAACTTTTAATTTGATCATAAATCCAGTAATTTGATAATAATCTCATAACATGAGTTATTAAGTGTTTCTGAAAAGACAATATCATAGTTTAAATAAACATACTGAAATATACTATTATTTCTGATATTAGTTGCCCATTCTCCTATGGTGGATCAGAGGTAAGCTTGAGGGCTTATAACACTAAATTTCGGGGCTCGGTCCCTGCGGCGGAAACAACACAGATAAGTCATCGAACAGCGTTGCGTTTTAAACAAACAAACGAATAAACTAAGAATATTTGATAACTCAAGATTGTTGTATACTAGTGTCATCATCTCCATGTAAATTTAAAATATGTACTGGAGTACGAATGTTTATAACAGACATTATTAGGTACTACACCAGTTAACCGTCAATTGTTGTGGTATACTAGTGTCATCATCTCCATGTAAATTTAAAATATGTACTGGAGTACGAATGTTTTTAACAGACATTATTAGATACTACACCACTTAACCGTCAATTGTTGTGGTATACTAGTGTCATCATTTCTATGTAAATTTAAAATATATACTAGAGTACGGATGTTTTTAACAGACATTATTAGGTACTACATCACTTAACCGTCAATTGTTGTGGTATACTAGTGTCATCATTTCTATGTAAATTTAAAATATATACTAGAGTACGGTGTTTTTAACAGACATTATTAGGTACTACATCACTTAACCGTCAATTGTTGTGGTATACTAGTGTCATCATCTCCATGTAAATTTAAAATATGTACTGGAATACGAATGTTTTTAACATACATTATTAGGTACTACACTACTTAACCGTCAATTGACCGACAGTTAGCATGTAAATAACTTTCAATGCGTAACATTGTGTCAAGACCTTCTTAATAGAGATAGCATAAGTTTGGAATATGTAATGTTCGTAAACTGTGTAGTACGCAAAGCATATTTAGCATTTCCCATCTCGGTTTAATAAGGCGGATGTTTCATGTTCATCTAGATGTTTTAAATTTTTTCCCACGTACACGCTTCTAGCTCTTTCTATAGTTTTGAGAACGGAATTTTAGTCAAGGAATGTGGCCAACTTCCTTTACTTTTTAGCTACTTATTTTTCTGAGTCATTCCACACTAGTCTCACATGCGCCTTCTTCTGGGAGAGATTGCTGAATAATACTGCACGCTATATAAATGACTGTGATCTTTTCCACTGGGAGATCAGGTGATACGTCTATCATTTGTACTCCTTCATTTCTTATTGAAATGGTTATCCATGACTTGGATAGTACATGTTCACTGAGAGGGATATCATCATAGAATTTTGTATATGATGGTGTGCTTTCTTAGTCTGTAAAATAATGTCATTCTTTTTACAAACTACCAGTTTAAAGTCAAAGAGATTGTCAGTAGAAGCCCTGTTTAGCGCCCATTGTACTCGTTTGTATTTGATCGTTTTGCAAATAAAGATTACTCATCATTTTGTTTTTACAGCGTGTTTGATCTCAGTTAGAGTCAGAGACTTCAGATTCAACTCCTTGATATTTTTCATGGTGTTTAAGATATCAGTCATGTTGTTTGGCTTTCCGAAATGACTGTGTTTGTAGAATATCTATTACGTTGTTTATTTTGCCATCATGGATATGTTTATAGAATATTGATCACATTGTCTTGCTTTCTGAAATGACTGTGTTAATAAGACGTTTAATTTCCCTAAATGGCCGTACTTGTAGGTTGTCGATCACATTGTGTAATTTTTCAAAATTATTGTGTTTCTATAGTAGATTGAATACGTTGTTTAAGTTCCTAAAATGACTCTGTAGGATATAAAGTACATTCTCGAAATGACTGTATTTATAGGATATCGAGCACGTTATTTAGTTTTCCGAAATGTCCATGTTTGAAGGATGTGGACTGCATTGTTTAATTTCCAGAAACGACGGTCTTTAGAAAATGTTTTCAAATACATGACATATCACTAGAAAAGCAGATGATGATAACATAGCAAACACACCGTAAATAATAATTGTTTTTCTTTCATTCGATGGTTAGGGCACTCGATTCACCATCTGTGGGTCACTGGATCGAAATCAGGCGCCGAACATATTCGCTCTTTTAGCATTGGAGCGTTATAATGTGATATTCGTAAACTGTGTAGTACGCAAAGTACGTAAAACGTAGCCCAAGAATTGGCGTTGGGTGCTTCTTGTCGGCTGCTATTTCTCTGGTCAGTAATTCAAATTTAGGAATGGCGGCAGATAGTCTTAAAAGATTTAAATATTTGTCATAAACAAATAAACAAGTCCTTTCACTTTTTTTAAATTATAATAAATAATAAAAAACAATGTTTTATATTTACACAATAAAAACTTTAGTGAAGCTGTACGGCTTCCACTTTAAAATATTGCTCTACAACTACGTTTCGACGTAATCTACGTCATCCTCAGGAGTAACTTACAAGACTATTTTATACTTTCCCCCTTGTCACATTACTTCATGGTTATTTACATATTTCATTAGTGTAATTAAAAAAATAAAAAATAAATAAATAAGAATTATAATATATC
>NW_013665910.1:363200-391939 GCF_000517525.1 Limulus polyphemus
AAAGTAAAAGTTTGTTCCGAATAATAGGGTTGCGATCATAAAGCCAATGTTGGTTACTATTGAGTGTCACTTTCTTATTTGGTGTGGTTAGTTGGTGTGTATTAATATCTAATAATATCTAATCAAAAATACCTTGGGTGTGAAAAAAAAAAAGTGCGGCAAGAAAGGGGTTCAGCGTGCGCCTTAAAATAATGAAATCAAAATTGGCGGCCAAACTGGTAGCTACGATTGTAGCATAGATAAGAATTTTACATCAAATATTTGTTCATTAGTTAACTGCTCCCCAGTGGCACAGTGGTATGTTAGCGGATTTATACTGCTAGAAACCGGGTTTCGTTATCCATGGTGGGCAGAGCATATAGCCTTTTGTGTAACTTTGTATTTAATAACAAACAACAAAATTATTAGTTAGCTAGACTGCGTATTTTGTTTTACCCACCGTCTGGTTAACTAATGAATAAATATTTCCCGTCAGCTTTTTATCAATGCTATAATTGTAGCTACCAGTGTGACTGCCAATTTTGATTTCATTCCTGTAAGTCGCACGTTGAATCCTTTTTTGGACGCACTTTTTTCACACCTAAGGTGTTTTTGATTAGATAATATTATACGTCACATCTGAAGTGGATGAGTTACATTAACTGCTTTTGATATTTGACTTTTTTATAACTTTATATGTAGACTGTTAGTAAGCCAGTTGGCGAGAGGTTTGTATCCCTTCAACAGAGGCTGCGCTCACTTCTGAACCACAGTCCAACAGGCAGTAACACTAATGACCAACAGAAGCAAACAGTAAGTTACTTTCTCATATTTCTTGTAATATTGCGAGTCTGACAAGATGATTTTTCCCAAGACATTTGTTGATTTTTATCAAAAATCTACCAAATGAACTAATAATAATAATAATAATGAACTCAATAATTTAGTTAACTATTTAGAATTCTATTTACATGAAAAGTGGATATATCACTTGTATGTTTTTCATTATTTACGTGTTTGTTCAACGGTATAGTAGTTTCCTGTTGGCAGTTACATGTTCGTTCAATGGTGTATTAGTTTCCTATTGTTACTTACGTGTTTGTTCAATGGTGTATTAGTTTCCTATTGTTACTTACGTGTTTGTTCAATGGTGTATAGTCTCCTATTGTTATTTACGTGTTTGTTCAATGGTGTATTAGTTTCCTATTGTTATTTACGTGTTTGTTCAATGGTGTATTAGTTTACTATTGTTACTTGCGTGTTTGTTCAATGGTGTATTAGTTTCCTATTGTTAATTACGTGTTTGTTCAATGGTGTATTAGTTTCCTATTGTTATTTACGTGTTTGTTCAATGGTGTATTTGTTTCCTATTGTTACTTGCGTGTTTGTTCAATCGTGTATTTGTTTCCTATTGTTACTTGCGTGTTTGTTCAATCGTGTATTAGTTTCCTATTGTTATTTACGTGTTTGTTTAATGGTGTATTAGTTTCCTATTGTTATTTGCGTGTTTGTTCAATGATGTATTAGTTTCCTATTGTTATTTACGTTTTTGTACAATGGTGTATTAGTTTCCAGTTGTTATTTACGTGTTTGTTCAATGATGTTTTAGTTTCCAGTTGTTATTTACGTGTTTGTTCAATGATGTTTTAGTTTCCAGTTGTTATTTACGTGTTTGTTCAATGATGTTTTAGTTTCCAGTTGTGGAGTCATTTCATTTACTTGTTGAAGTACTTAGTCACTCTATAATAAAATTCACCTTTTACAGTCTAGTTGTATTATTCTGCACGTTAAAGATTTTTCTTTTGTGTTGAACATTTAAATATACCTGTTATGTTATAAGATATCTGTTTTCCAACATTTGTTACAATTTCAATACGATAGAAATTTCGTAAAAAGTCGGTTATTTTGACTATTTTAGCAAAGAAAAGACACAGAAGAACAGTCAACATTATTCAATGGAGCAGCAAACTTATCAACCGAAAGAGGGCTAGATAATCCTGGGCTGTCACTTTCCACCCACGAACTGGTAAAACTTTATTACGTTACTTCTGAATAATGTTCTGTAAATAAAAACATAAACAAAAGTTTTCATTTTCATATTGAACTTGTGTGATAGGAATCATTTGGTTATATATTAATTCACTTAAGTTTGAAGAAATTGTATTGAATGATTGAGTTGTCTTGATATGTTGCTTATATATATATTTGTTTTCCTCAGAGAAGTATGTCCCTTCCAGCGCGTGCTGTAAGCGATCAGTCACGTGAAAAGCCAGAATCATATTTTCCGCAGAGAGAGCCACAAGATTTATATGATCTCCAGAATAGAGACCAGAATCTTAGGGAATCTCCTGATGTCGCAAGACCACAAATGTATGGGAAAACCACAATTTCTAATGTTATGCTTTTATGAGCAACTTTTTAGTATACGTGAATGTGCACAATTTTTAAAGTTTAACTGTTGTGCTTTTCCTATATGATATATTAATAGCCGTTGACATCGGAAGCAAACCTTAGGTGATCCACAACAGATCATAAAGAAAGAGCCACAAAAAGGCATAAAAAGAGTCGATGTGTTTACCAAATTTTGGAAATGTTAATAACGTTTCTCATTTGACTAATTTTGGTAAAAAATCTTACAAATACAAGTTTTTTGCGATGTTCTGAATGAAGTTCTGAAGTTTTTGCTTTCCATCCAATATTCAAAAGTTATTTACTAACAGGGTGCTAGATACGTATCACTTGAAATCTGTCAATTTATTATTGACCATTATTTTATTTGTTTTGTTTTTGGGGGGGGGGGAGAGATTAGGTGCTGTTTTACTTAAGTGTTGTTTTATGATTACTCGATAATTTTCGGGCATGGAAAGCTGTGGACTATAAAAACAAAGCTTTATGAGAAGTAATAATAAGTAGATGGGCTTGATTTTATATCACTTGACTTTGATAATCGATATTACTATCAATAAACAAACTGGCTTATACCCCTAAAATGGTATACGATTAGTTCATTTATAAAAATTGTATAATCGATTCTACCAAATAGTAATTTTTAAAGAGTAATAGCAAATTTACACGATAATTCATAGAAATTAATACCAAATCTGCATGATAAGTTATAGAGAGTAATACCAAAGCTACGTGATATGATGATAATGTATAGATATTGATACCTATTACTTCAAGTGGAGCAAAAGAGGAAGCTGGATGGTTTGTAAAAATTTTGAAGCTGGCGACTATATTTCTTGTTTTTCATGTGTATTCTTTATTTATTGTTATAGAAGTAACTAAAACGCAAAGAAATTAGAAACTCATTAGGTTAGGTAAGGTTAGATTAGGCAAGATAATACCGGGCAACAACAATAAAAAAAATTCTCTACTACTAGAAAAAATGCAACTCTTTCTGAATAATTCGATGATACTGATTCTAAAAATCACGTTGAAAATTACTTATCCCTCTAGTTTTCGAGTTATGATAGATTGATACAAAATATTCTTATTTATTTTGAAATTAAGAACTTTTTCGTTAATAACTTTATTTATTCATTCAAAATTTCATTTAAGAATGTTCAAAAACAATACATAATAGTAATGCTAGTTTAAAAAAGCAATGAGTGTAATAATATTATATACTAAAAATACATTCAGGCTATCATCATGGTTTTATTTTTGTTTCAAAATATCTGCTTGACCTGTTGCGCCTTTTGTGTATATTCCCAGTTTCACGCTCTAAAAACCAACAGTGATCTCCCATCATCGCAGGATTCCATCGTCCTTGATATCGCTGTTACATCTTAGAAATATCTTGGTGGAAGCTCTCACCATGCTCATCGCTCACTGCCCCTAGATAATTTGGAAAGAAGTCTAAATGAGAGTACAAGAAGTGCATCTTGTAGTTCTAGAGCATATCATCAATCATCACAGCACAGTTTTCATCTCTGTGAGTTCGTAAGAACATTTTGACAACCAGTTTGAATGATTTCCGGGTAAAAACTTCTTTTTCATTGAGTACTATTTCAAAATGATCATCCATTAGCACTACCCGAATCTGTGGCCCAACAAAGATACCTTCTTTCATTTTTGCTTCACTGATTTTTGGAAACTTGTCAGACAGTTATCTGAAACCATTACCATTTCTGTTCCTTCCTTGAATAAAAGTCTTCACGAATCCCAGTTGAATATGAAGTGGGGGCAGAAACACATTTGAGGGTTCACTAAATGTTGATATTAGACATTCTGTTTCTCTGGTATGGAATTCTCTCTCACTGGTCATTTCTTCTTTTTGAAATGATTTTTATCATCTCGGTTGTCCCAGAGACACAAAAAGCAACAATGTTTGGTATATCCACTCTGCAGGCCTATCAGGAGGGCAATAACTTTTAGATCACCACATATATTCCGCCTATGGTGATCATATTTGATGGCCTCAGATATAATCTGCATGCTTTGATAAGTTTTGCATGTTCACAGCATGAGCAACAGTAATGGATGATGTGGTGTTCCCATTATGTAAAAGTACAGCTTTCAAACTATCTTTAGATGAATCGATAAAAAGTCTCCATTCTTGAGGATGATGTTCAGTACCTAATTCTTCCATTAATGCATCAACATCTGTACAGAAACACAAATAGTCCTGTTGCATGCTGTAGTGAGAAGCAAGACTTTGATGGCAACTTTGGTAAATTGAAACTATTGTTCCTGGAATTGATAAGTTCCATAGCTGTAAACGAGAGCCAAGAAGTCCCCCCCCCCATGCTGCTTTGATAGATACAAGTCACGAATCAGATCATTTAGCTCTTCTTGTGTGATCAGATGAAGCAGCTTACATTGAGGTGCCACAGGAATAGAATTATTAGATGAAAAGGATGTAGATCATTCATTGTCTTCTTTGCAGGATAACTCTTCTGTTTCCCAATTTGCTGGTGTATGTGGCACTGGAAGACCATCCCCACGAGGTACTGGTTCCATTGCAGAAGCAATATCTGGATATCTAATGTATTGTTTAGTTTTGCCTGAATATCCAGAAACATTAGCCATGCAAAATAACAGTCAGTTAGATTATCTTTGGGCTCATGCCATATCATGGGAACTGAAAATGGCATACTTGCTCTCTTCTTATTCAGTCACTGTGTCAAGCCAGATGTGCAAACTGTATAACACACATGTGGAGTCCTATTTTACACCCAAAATAGTGGTAGTAAGTTACCTTTACCTTGTGTGTGATGTTTTTTCCAACGTGAAACTGTACTGTATTTTTCACCAATGTAGCAGAAACTGTTTCGGTGATTTTTGAATTTTTGGACTTTACCTAAACTGGAGGCAGCCAACATTTCAAATGATTTTCTAAAAAATATAAAAGAATTTATGTTTACAGTACTAGAATTTAAAAGGTTTTAAGAAACGAAGTTTAGCAGAATTTAATTATATCGCGGGTATAATGCAAAGAAGAAGGCCAGACTTTATTTTGACTTTGCGCATAGCGAGGCAAAGTGAACAATTTAGTGGATGAGAGGCAACTGAAAGAGAGGCGTCTGACTCCACCCCTTTTTTGCCTTTTACCCATTAAACTGTCCAATTAAAATTAATTTCACTGTATAAATCTATTGTACTGAGTTGATTGTATGGTATTTCCCACAGAAATATTGAGGTATTACAATAAATCAACATTTAGAGGAAATGGACAAATTATGACTATATTTTCGAAATGAGCACCATCAAATTACTCCAATTCTCGTGAGTTTTCTCCAGTAGCAAATTTTTTGTTGCCCAGTGTAATGCAAAATAATAATAATTATTATTCACGAGGTATACTCACAAGCAGCTCGTGCATTACGTAATTCGATGGAATAATGTGAGCTGCACTTCACGGAGTGATTTAGAACTTGTGTGGCAGGATTATTAGTTAGACACGATTCAAAGGGCAATAAAACAATAAAACTAAGTATAAACAGATGTAAATTGTTACGAGTTATAGTATGCAAACACTGATGGTTACTTTGTGGTTACGAACTCGGTGACAGAGCCCGAGCCTGTAGCATTAGGGTACATTGCTCCATCTGTGTACTACATTGTATTATTCCTGCCTCACTCTTACACGACATTTTAAGAAAAAAATATCGTTTCTCTCCCCAGTCCCTTGTCGCAGTAAATAGTTATTACATCGTCTATCGAACTTTTCCCTTCTAAGAAGCTTAAAGTCTACTAAGAGGTAGTGGGATGATTCTGGTCCCTCCTGAAAAGAAGTGGGACGGCATCCCGTTCTGCTTCAAGCACTGGTAATACATGAAATTATATATAGTAATACAAAATCTACATGATAATACGTAGATAGTAATACCAAACCTACATGATAATTCGTAGATAGTAATACCACATATATATGGTAATTCTAGATAGTAATGCCAAATCTACATGATAATTTATAGACAGTAATACTAAATCTACACGATAATTCGCAGACAGTAATACCAAATCTACATGATAATTTATAGATTGTAATACCACATCTACATGATAATTTATAGATAGTTATATGAAAGCTATTTATAGATATTTATACCAAATCTACATGATAATTCGTAGATAGTAATATACCAAAGCTGCATGATAATTTGTACATACTACTGCTAAATCTACATGATAATTTAAAGATAGCAATACAAAACCTACATCTAATATTGATTTTCAAAATAACTAGTCGTGATAGGCAAATTTTCTTTTAACTTTTGTTTGTTGTTTATCACAAAGCTGTTCTAATGGCCTATGTGTCTTCTGCCCACTGAAGATATCGAAATTCTATTTTTAGCGTTATTAGCCCTCAGACTTTGCGCTGTGCCACCGAGGGAGCTTATTCTAATTACTCTCATTTAAGGCTTTTATAAAATGTTAATAAAAACATTTTTATATGCAGACTAAAAATTAATCAGACGTATATGGTTTATAATAAAAGGATATACATTCTGTCATAGATATCAGACATTAAAATTTAGTTTTACGATTTCAAAGGCTAAATTGCATTTAACTTATTCAGTGTATGTTCATTATCTGATATTTTACAATTATTTTTACAGCTGTAGTGAAACTGAACCTAACAAAAGTGAAGAAAATGCGAATACAGAAAATCTTCGTGATGCCTGTTCCAAATTATTTGGCGGCGAAAGAACAACTTATTGGAGTAACTGTATCACGGCCAATGTAAGGAAGATCATTTTATTGCGATACGTTTTTTTTATCTTTTTAACACCTGCCACACGAGCCAGTCCGGCACTTTGATGTGGATCCAAAGAAATGAGTTATTCCAGAAAGGTTTGGGTTGTTTTGAGTACACAGAAAAGAAGTGTGGAATTATTTTTCGAGGCTTATGTCACTGGACCAGACCCGTGACCTGACCCAAAACCATGAGAGCCAACATGGAGATATTAACTTGTAAATGTAATGTAAAACGATGTAGCAATCAAACATGCTTGAAATGTTCTAGATGTGTTTGTGAGTGTGATGGTTTAAGTGTAACGATTAAACTAAAACGTGGATCCAGGTCGGATAGGGGAAGATATCTCAATCGATTTGACATACCAGCTTATTTATTGGGAGATTCGTCAATTAACTACTGCAGTGACAGCGAAACATAAAATCACAGCCACAACAGTATCATTATTTGTTATCATCAAAAAGAAGAATCGGAATCGTATATAAAAAATCATTAGTTTTAATATAGTGTGAAACTAACGGCACAGTAAAGCCCAAGATGCAATGTTGAAATTGAAGCAGATGCACGATGCATTACAAAATAACTTCCCTAGCGATTTTAAAAAATTACAAATGCCATTTCTGCAATGAAGAGTAATTATAAGAAGGATGGTATAATGCCCAGTATGGTACCACCTAAATATAATCCATATAGATTTCATCATTGCAATATTTTCATAAATATTTAGCTTCATTCATCGAGACTTATCGAAATAACCGTAGATTACCAGTTGCCGGAATGACCCCTCGTTGACCAGCCTAGGATCAGTACTAAAAGATGCTGGGTGGCTCGTGTGGCAGGTGTTAATTTTCAAATACTTAGCTTAATTGTAAAATTATACAGATGCTGTTGGCCACTTTATTAGGACTCCCACAGACGTTTCTAGAATATTCCATCTGTTTTCATATCCAAAATAGGCTAATCATGTGATGTGTTAGAAGATATAAATTCGGAGACCCAGTCATCTCATAGTAAATCTTTAAACCGTGAACTCTCCAATTTTCAAACGAAATAAATCTCTGTAATCAAAATGTATCGACACCGATAATAAAATAAGGATATGGTTAACTGAGAGAAAATATATTTACTTGGACAAGTTTGTAAAATACATTTACTTGGACAAGTTTGTAAAATACATTTACTTGGACAAGTTTGTAAAATACATTTACTTGGACAAGTTTGTAAGATACATTTACTTGGACAAGTTTCTAAAATACATTTACTTGGACAAGTTTGTAAAATACATTTACTTGGACAAGTTTGTAAGAAGTAAATGTATCTTACAAACTTGTCCAAGTAAATGTATCTTACAAACTTGTCCAAGTAAATGTATAAACTTGTCCAAGTAAATGTACTTTAAAAACTTGTCCAAGTAAATGTATTTTAGAAACTTGTCCAATTAAATGTATTTTACAAACTTGTGCAAGTAAATGTATTTTAGAAACTTGTGCAAGTAAATGTATTTTAGAAACTTGTCGAAGTAAATGTATTTTAGAAACTTGTCCAAGTAAATGTATTTTAGAAACTTGTCCGTAAGATACATTTACTTGGACAAGTTTGTAAAATACATTTACTTGGACAAGTTTGTAAAATACATTTACTTGGACAAGTTTGTAAAATACATTTACTTGGAAAAGTTTGTAAGATACATTTACAAATTAGTGAACGTTACAGAAACTAATTTTTTTATGTAATATTTGCAATATTTTAGTGTAACGGATGACATCGATACATTTCACATCAAAAATGTCTTGATTAATAGTAACTAGCACGTGAGATAAACAACTTCTAGTTATGAAGAATCGAAACGAATTATACAATTACAAAAATGTTATTGTAACGCAGTATTTGGCACGATGTCAACGCACTTACTCAAAAAAATCAAACAAAAGTAAAAGGCACAACGTAGTTTCGGTTAAGTATGCTATTAACCGGAGAGTTCTTGCTGAAACTCTATTTTTGAAACTATGTATAAGACGAGTGGTAAAAATCAGGCATTGTTTTAAAAGTTAAAAACTATCATCTTATACACCGGCAAATACGGTAATAACATTTCTAGAAATTCAACATACAGACGTGAAAAATAAATGTAAACACTCTAATGTGCTAAGGTTATTGAAAGGAGAAACATCTGTTTAGCCCCTTCTAGTGGTAATTCCCCAGTTTGTGAGTTTAGTCGGTTTTTAAAGATTTACGGTTTGAACTTTGAGTAACTTTGATTATGTACACTATAGAGAGATTATTAATGTAATGCACTAAACTACTGAGTCGACAAGGTTGTTTCCTTGTGTCACTCAGATGTTCACGGACACAGTTCCCGAAGGAACAACTTGTTTACTCAGTGTATAGCTAGACACTTTGCTAGCATATTAAACAGTATATAATGTAATATGTTATCTTCTCATATTGAAAGTGAATTTGGTTCCGAGTAATTAAGAAGTGTTGCTTACATAGTTTCATGTGGCACATCCGGGTCTTTCGCAGCGTTGGGTTTAGTGGGTTCTGAGGACAGACATCAGATTTAGTGTACTGTATTTCAGCAGACTACGAATATTTCTTTGATGCCTGTAGAATACTAAGGGTTGTTCACTTAAAATAATATTTGTTATATGATCTTCTGTGAGTAACTTGTAGTTCTTCATAGTTATGTTATCAACCCTTTTGTTAACAGGACAAAATATGTATAAAAGGTTATTATAAAGTTAACTGACCTAGTCAACTGTCCGCATAACTCGAAAACACATTATCAGATAGCTAGAATATTTAGGAGATGAGGGAGTAGCGAGATGATAGGAAAGGGGAGTTTAGAGTCAAAAATAATTCTCACCAGGAGGAGCTGTAGTGTAAGTTGCATACTGGTGACAGCATAAAACAGCATCAGACATGTCGGGATTCATTCTACCATTAGAAATGGTTCACGGTTGTTTTATAATAATTGTTCTTGTAAAGCATAACTACATAGGATCATGTAGCAGCTTATAGGAAATTCATAAACAGATTTAACAAAGATGATCGATTGTTGATATAACTTGGAATGTTTTGTTCTCCTTACACATCACAGAAGAGGAACTGTCAATAAAACAGTCTTCACGCAAGTTGGGGCTCCACCCAACATTGCACGAACTGTCAAGTTATTGCCGGAACATGCTTTCAGGGATCGTATAATCAGCTTTCATTCCCATACACGTGATCAGAACGATAAGCAATCTGCTGTGTCCACCGCGGGGAATCGAACCCCGGATTTTAGCATTGTAAGGCCGTAGACTTACTGCTGTACCACCGCCCCCCAGTGGCACAGCGGCATGTCTGCGGACTTACAACGCTAGAATCCGGGTTTCGATACCCGGTATTGGGCAGAGCACAGATAGCCCATTGTGTAGCTTTGTGCTTAATTACAAACAAACAACCCACCGGGGGACACCTTCACAGACCCGAAAAATATCATACGACACCATGTAAAATGCAACTGTTAAAAGTCGAATATTATCATTCAACTGTGTGTCACATTCTATTACAATTAAGTGGTAGTCACACTTTCTCATTGCCTCACTTGTTCAGCTACCAAATATTATAGCTTTCTATTGATTAGTCTTCGAACTATGGACCTTGGAATAGGCCAGCTAACTTTATAATATTATATATATATATATATGCGTGTATTGATTTATTTTCATGTTTGAAACAATTAATAGATAGCAATGTCGTTGTTTTATAATAATATTCAATAATAACCTCTAGTAAATTTCAGGTGCCAGAGTCAATGTGATTTTTATAGAATATTGCTAAAATTACGATATGGTTATGTAATTGAGGGCACTTGTAATATTCTTATCTTGTGCAGAATGTGATAAATTTAGAAAACTGTTTTTGTGTGTGTGTTTTAAACTTTAGCATACATATATCAACATGGGCCACAATTTCAAGTCTTCATACGAGTACGAGAAAGTTGTTCCAAAGGAGTCTATAGGTAAACCTTGTCAAGAAAGAAAGTCCAGTTTCGATAACGTCGCAGTGCCTCACGAGTCTTCCGCTAGAGGGATCTTTGAACGTCTTCCATGTAATTCTAAAATCGTGAAACAATACGACACTCACTGGAACTTAGAACATCCCTCAACAGACGGGGAAGGTTTTCGAACAAAATCTTCCACCCTGGATAGTTCACGTCTCTGCTTAAAAGATACTTATGAAAAGAGATCTTCCACTTTGGGTGAGACTGATCCAAAGTCGAAATTAACAGAGGGGCGCATGGGAAGTGCTTCTTGTTCGCCATATGTGAGGATTACAGGGCTTCAAGATAATAAAAGATCATCAGAGGGACGCCTTCCTCGAGATGAGATGGTTACTCCAAGTGACCAGTACAAGTCATCTTCTGAATCCGGACGAGGCACGTTACGTAGTGGCTCTCACAGCTTGAAAAGTCCAGCTTCAGTAAAAAGTAGAACTCCTAGCGAAGGAAGTATTCTCGACACCAGTATTGACTCTGATCATAGTGCAGGAGTTGTGCGGTGGCCAAACAAAACTACGACAGCGCCACCTTACGAGGCTTCAATAGCAACAGCGACACCGGACACAGAAGCCCTTCACTGGAGCGACAGTGTGGAAACAGAAATGAAACAGATATTTAATAAATCTAAACCTTCAACGCTTTACAGAAAAGAAGAAGCAATTCACGATGTTGGCTTCAGTGCTGATGGCACCTGTAGCGAGAGTATGTCTGTGACACCCCCTCTACCCCCTTTATCTCCTCCCGATTCTCCAACGTTAACTCAAAAGAGCTCTCCACAAGTTTCACCGAAAACTAAATACAAGTTATCGTCAAGGTGAGTCTATTGTTGGATGTTGTGTCATTTTCATTAACATCAACATTTTTGTTAGTGACTAGCTGAGGGTACCTGTTAAGGAAGCAAAACAGGACAACGTTAGGTAATGGTCCCCTCCTTCTTTCTTACTTTATTAAATCTTTAATGACCTAATTGGATGCCAATTGTATGCCCTGCTTTATAGAAGGTGGTAATTGACTCATTTAACTGATTAAGTACTTGTGTCTTTAAATTCAAAGCCAAATGTTTTGTTGTTATTGTAAAGTGGTAATGTGCCCTGTTTCAGGGTGTTTTTAATCCTCTTCTATGGCAAAAATCTTAAAACAAAATAGCCTATGTACATCGTCGGATAGTTTCAAGTTACCATACAAAGAATTACGATAATCGATCTGGCCAATTCTGGGCGATGAATGCTAACACACACACACATATTTGTTTTCTGCTGTAGGAATTAGCAGCATAGCAGAGATGCAAAAGGACCCCTGGAACAAGTTTTTTTTTGTGCCTCCCTCCCTCTAACATTTTCCCCATATATTTAACAATCTTACTTTATCATTATTTTCCGTGCATAATTTTCGGTGGTCCGCTTGCCCTAGCCCCATGCTACTGGCAGGAATTACCATCGAATTTGTAGACATGCTACTTTTATGTGTTATTCTCTGTGCTTCACTGCTTAATTTCTACCGCATTTCTCCAGATCTGAGATCTGAAATACGTTTTTTGCATGATCATGATTATTTTTTATCTGAAAGCGGAAAACTATAATTAATTTTAGGTTTGTTTGTTTGTAATTAAGCAAAAAGCTACACAATGGGCTATCTGTGCTCTGCCCACCACGGGTATCGAAACGTGGTTTCTAGCGTTGTAAGTCCGCAGACATACCGCTGTGCCACTGGGGGGGGTTGTAATTTTAGGGGTGACTCATTTGCTATATAAATTGTTATTTGACTTACGTAATAAACTATATTATTCCACTCCAACCCAAATAATAACCTTAATAACGATTAAAATTGTTGTCTTCCAAAACTCAAAATTCCTCCATACACACCTGTAAACAGGAATCCTGTATTTTATTTTCTAGAAATTAAGCACTGGTTATTCTGTAAGAAAGGTCCTATAGAAACTACAGAAGACCATTTTGATGTATTACGCTGCTTCTGTCAGTGACAAGCAACTTCTGAACATGCTTAATTTCTAGAAAACATATACCCGATCCCTGCTGTTAGGATGAGTAGGGAGGGATTTTGAGTTTTCAAAGATAACAGTTTAAACGTTATTGAAGTTCATATTTCACTACGTCACACAAATATCAATTCACAGTGCAACCCGTTAGTCTTAAAATTAATTGTAGTGTTTCCGCCTTTATACATTAAAAAGTCCAAAACAGATTGCGGATTTGAGATGTGGTAGAAATTACGTACTGTGCTCAGTCCACAAAATAATGTTTATAAAACTTCGATAAATGCATAAATCTATCGAAAAGAAAATCAGATGCCGAATTAGTAAAAATACTCGAATAAGATATTTAAATTATATCTAGGAAAACCATTCTAATCTTCCACACCCGCTTGGTCTTTCGAAAATCTTTTTTTTTGTTGTTAATAATCTCAACATCTTATCAATGTATTCACATGAGAGAAAACATTTTAAACTTCATGTAATTTAAAAAAGATGACTAAATTTTCTTTTTCAATAAAATATGACAAAAAAACCTGAGAACTTGGGAGGGGGGGGGGTTCAGATGAATCTAAAATATATGTGTTTGTAACCATTGATAGAAATGTTCAACTCGTACAAAAACTCCAAATGTTCAACTAATAATAGAGTTTAAACGTATATTAAGGAAAAGTTAGGCTTAGACTATGTGATTTTTGTCATTTCTGCATCAAATACAGCAATACACGATTCTAATATTTCTTTTAACTTTCGTTAAATACAACAATCTAGTATTTTGTTATTTTCATCAAATCAATGTGAAACGCATTGTTCCAATATTGAATGTGGTATGTCTCAGGTTTGGGTAAAATGCTTGAATCATGTTAGCTGTGAGTTGTGTACATGAGGTACATCTGTCTGATAATCTCAGTCAAGTTCACGTGCAGTTCATCGAACTAATATTCTATGACTTGTTTCAAGTTAACGTAAAATTCATTAATCTAATAATGTGTTTTCTATGTGAAAGTTACAAAAAATAAATGGTTTCACTGTGTGTATTTTATGTGAAGTTGACAAGAAATCAATTGTTTAATAGCGTGTTTGTTTTGTGTAAAATTGTTGATATATATAGCACTGCCTGTCTTATCCCAGTTGGCCTGATGAGCTCTGAAATTGGACGAAAGGCATCGTCGGCACTGGCTATTGCAGGTGTAGTGTGGTTGAAATATTTTAAACACGTTCTTCTTTACTCTCATTCATATGATCTTAGAAATGCTAAAGTAGTTTCCTCCCATTGACGCTGTAGTTACTCGATCTTCTCCGGGAACAATAAGGCTAACTTGCTGGTTAGTTAGATCTTCTGTATGATAGTAAAACTTATTCAAGTGCAATAATAATAATAATAATAAATAAATAATATTGTGTTATTAATCTTTAACCTAAAATTCTGATTTGTGAATAAAATAGATAATAATTACAATTCATTTACTTAATCTAGTTCACACCATAACAGTTGTTGTTCATGTCAGTTGATGATACAAACAGCGCATATACCACTACTACGTCTGATGTGATGAGCACTGGTATTAGCGAAAGGCCTCGTCGGAACTGGATATTATAGATGTGGTGTGGTTAAAATATCCTAACACTTTCTTTACTTTCACTCATAAATTCTTATAATTTCCCCAGAAATGGTTGATTTAAAAAGTGTATGTGTGTGTTATGTTAAGTTTGCTTAGAAACTGATAGTCTAATAGTGTGTGTTTTGTGTAAAGTTGACAACAACTGGATCGTCTAATTGTTTTGTATTTTAACTTTATATCGTATCTTATAACATCTAGGTTTTTTTTTTTTAGTGCTACAGCTTTGAACGTCACATCTATAACAGACTGCAGAAACAGAAAAGACCAGTTGGAAGGGAAGAACTACTGCCATGACTTGACAGCAACTATGACATCAGGAAAAGGAGTTCCTGCCAAAAAAACTGGCATTCGACGAACGGCGAGCATCACTCAGGGATCGTTTAAACACTGGGACACGCGCACTAAACATGTGGCTTCCAGATCAATCGTAGGAAATACAAATGCCCACCAGAGGGCACAGCAGTATCAACTAAACGGAAGTAATCGACCAGCAACACATTCTGAAGCTATTCAAGCTGCAGCAGGTAGTAGAACTAACAAAATTACGTATATATGCGCGAATTAAATCATTACACCTGGGCAATAAGAAGATAAGCACTTTGCTAGATAGCGTACCTTTGATAGTTAACTATAATTATACTCATTTAAAGGAATATTAAAAAAAAGAATAAATTGTTTGCGTTTCACTCTGGTTATGTGTTTTCGTCAACGTAAAAATCACTAACATTTATTATTTTATACTACAATGTATCTAATATTGTAGTTCAGTTCATGTGAAATGCCGCTTCCATATCTTTGGTCCCCCGGTGGGACGGAGGTAAGTCTACGGACTTACAATGCTAAAATCCTGGGTTCGATTCCCTGCGGTGGACACAGCAGATAACTCAATGCGGCTTTGCTCTAAAACAAACATAATTTCATCTCTTTCAGAGAAGGAACACTGTTTTAGTGAGGAAATAAATTTTCAAATTAAGTGATTACATAACATTAAATATTTTTTTTTCAGATATACTTATGAATATGTAGTTTATACTTCTGTGTACTCGTTCCAAAAACTGGATTTGCAAATCGTGACGAGTTTTTGCGGAATACCGTCTTCAGTGGCAACCAGAAACCGTATATGAAATACGTATTTAAATTATTTCAATCTATGAATATTAATTTTTAAACCACAGTTATAGATTCATATACTATTTCAGGATCCATCCACGGTTTAACATCTTATACAGATCCTATAGATGCGGAAGTGACGTCAACGACCACAGGATTAGACATGGAGAGCTTACTTGAAGACCCGGACGATTACAGTAGCGAAATCAGCGCCACTACAAGTAATGTGGAAAATAACGATGTTGGCCTAATTCGGAAGCAGCTGGATGGCTTGGAGACGATGTATTCTGAGGTATAATACATTACAATAATTATGTTTCAATGAAACGACCTTGTACAACAGAAAAATATTTATTGGAATTTAAGTACGAAAACGTTTCTAAATTATTCGTTTATGTATTTATTTTTTAAATAAACTATGCTTTTGTCATATTGCGTTTGATATTAAATAATAACTGTCGATTAGAGTACTCTATATACGTAGAACGAAACTCAAAATGAACCTGACCATCAGTAAAACGAATTAAATATTTATTTCTTACGTGTCTACTCATAAAGATTAGAATGCACTGTTTCATCAGTGTTAGTGTATCGTCCTAAAGATTAAACTACCCGCCATTCTTGCATTTATATAATGAGTTATTCTCGTCAACAAGACAGCTTAAGCTATTTATCAGTGTTTGAATTAACTTATAATTACAAAAGTGTTTAAGTTCTAGGAATATATGCTATTTTAGTTTTTGGAGACAGGAAAACGAGATTGAATGTGAGACAGGAAAACGTGAAACGGGCGTCATTACTCCTAGTTGATTATAATTCTTTCTAGGTGGCAAACTATTTATGCTTGTTTTCTTTAACCACTCCTTTTCAAAGTCTAATCTACTTTTATCGCTTTGTAACCACTGAAATAACTTCAAAGTTATGTAATTTCTAAACACTCGCAAGGTCAAGAGCGCAACCAAAAATGTAAATTATTTAGAATAAAATGTGCTTAAGTCTAGGCTAATGTGTAGTTAGGATACACATATATGTTGAACTTAAAGTGAACCCGAAATATAATACGACAATGTTTACAATCTTGTATCCATCGATAATAAAAATGGAGTAACTATACCTAAACAAACATTTTTGATTACTTATTTGAGATATCTATAGATAGTAAAAAAAACTGAGAGCCTAAACTGAAAGAAAATGTTTCTCTTGGCGTTTTCTGTTGTTGTTTTTATTTACTATTTTTCAATTAAATAACATAAATATTTTCGTTCTAAATTATTGTTTCCTTTTATCACGTAATCAATAAAATCAAGATATTTAAATCAAATGTTCACGTCTTTTTCTTGTGCCTATTCAGGTTCTAAGGTTATTAGGACTGAAACATAACAATAAACGGGTATTGAACTCACGAAGTGGAGCCGCTGATGGTCTTCGATCCACCAGACGGCGCATACATGGAAGTCTATCGTCACTTACAGGTCGTAGTTCAGTTAGTCGAGGAACGCATAGTTTCAAAGATAGGAGGAGTCAAGAGCAACGACGGAGGCTGAAAGAATCGAGGATAGGGTAAAGAAATATATCGTACTATTGTGTTAATTCAGTCACGTAATTATCAGGCTTTCTTCTTATGTATTAAAATGTATTTCCTCGCATCCTTCTCTCAAAAATCTCTGCCCCTTTTGACTTCCCTCACTCCAGTAGTTTCTCATCTGCATAAGGCAAGCCAATGATAAACTAGAGGAGGTTATGTTATAGGTGATTCTTTGACAAGGCATGCAGATAGGATAATCTGTGGGGTAAATAGGGAGAAAAGAATTAGATTATGCTATCCAGGGGCACGGGTGGAAGATATAACTGACAGAGCAAGATATATAATAAAGGGGGCTAGCAGAGATGCAGTTTTTGTTGTGCATGTAGGGGCTAATAATGTAAGGAAAGGTAGGTCAGAGAAGCTATTTGATAAGTATAAGGGGTTGATAAAGGCATTTAAAGAAATGGGCCGTAACTTAATTGTGTCAGGGAAACTGCCGAGAATTAATTGTGGAGATGAAATTATAAGTAGGCTACTAGGGCTGAATGCTAGGCTTAGGTTAATATGTAAGGATGAGCAGATTGGCTGTTTGGACTTGTGGGATCATGGATGATTTACATTTAAACAGAGTAGGAGCTGGCTTGTTTCAAAGGGCTATTAACTCAGCTGTAAGGGAAGTTTAAACTAGGACTAGACAATGGTGAAGGCCATAGTTTGTTTAAAGAGTTGAAGAACATAAATGCAAACTGCGAAATCGTTTTTGTGGAAGGACCGATTCACACTGTTTCTGTCATTAACCTTAGCCTGTGTAGTTGAACAAGGTAGACTTGTAATATCTAAGAAAACCCAAATCCTTTATTGTTTACAAAACTGCTATTTACTTACCAAGCTATTATTTTATTTTATCGATTTCGTAGCATCACAGGCGACTCTTCAGTATAAAAACTATACAAAGCAGAAAACAGTTAAACATTTCGCGTGTTTGCGTGTGTTTCATAACAAAGCCACATCGGGTTTTGGAGTTATCTGCGATCTGTCTGGATCTGTGTTCGGTCGTGTTGTGCGAGACCTAGGAGGGTCAGGTGGTAGTTAGATCTCTTCCGCCCTCCTTTACGATTTGTATATTAACTGTCAAATGCTATATGATTACTTCACAATATCAGGGCTCAAACATTAAGGTAATTACACTGATCCTACTTCTCTCGTCAAGGCCATGTCCATGAATGTTAAGCTTATAACATTTAGTGCTTTTCTGCCACTTCACTTCATTTGGTTTTGTAACAGTCCTACACTCACAAATAGTTCCATTGGAAAATCGTCACTTTTTCACTAGATTACGTTATCAGACATTGATAAGTTATTATTACATTAATATTTTAAATTATTACTTTTTCTTATTGTGTATATTGAGTGGAGAGAGATACTAGGACTATCATCATCATCATGTATGAGATGACGATCTATGTTGGTTAGTAAATTAGTATTTTCATGATTTTTGTCAAAATATTTGAATGACCAATCTATGTGTCTGTCGTGAATTGGTTGTATGTTTGCATATTTCTGTATGGATTTTGTATTTCTTGTTCTGTGTAATCTTAAAGCTGTGGTGGTTACAGAGTTCTGTATTATTTGTAATATGTTAATATGCGACGGTGTAGTGTTGATCCATGCCGGGTAGAGTAGACATATTCAATTACTGTACGTATATTCTGTTTATAGATGATATTTTCTGGTGATGCTCCAATAGTTTTACCCGACAGTCTCCTAGCATAGTTTGCTTGTTGCTATACTTTATTTGTGATTTGGTTTATTTAATTATTCCACGTTAATGTAGAATAATATATTAATCGAAGAAAGTTTGCTGATGTGGTGATAGGCAGATGAGTTTCATGTAAGTGTAATTCTGGTAGGAGTTTACATGTTTTTATGGAATTCAAGAATAATACCAAATTGGCCTCGAAACAGTTGTCTTAATTCTATGTTTTTGGCAATATTTAACTACTTGATTTAAAACTGGTTGTGAATTTGTGGCTGTTATTGAGGGGGTCGTTGAACTTTTCCATATCGCCACATCGTTTGCGAATTGAGATGTAAGACTAAAATTTGGATCTGTTAGGGGCATGTCACTTAAACACACGATGAAGAAGAAGGGTCGAACCACCCCTTCCTGGGGAACACCCATCTCAAGAGTAAAACACTCTGAGTAGGTGACTTCCGCATTCACTCTACATTTATATGTTATCTAAAATGCTAGACAACCAGCGAATAACACCTGTTGATAAATCCATTTGTTTCACTTTGTATCTTAAGCCATTATACCATATAATGTCGAATGCTTTCTCTATATCGAGAAGACAGGAGACAGTGCATTTGTCTTGATTAAAGCTATCTGTTACGGTTTCAGTTAATCTAACTAAATGATCTGTTGTTTGTCGAAATGTTCTGAAACTGTTTTGTACTTAGGGTAATTTTAATGTGATCTCTAGGATAATTTTAATGTGATCTCTAGGATAATTTTAATGTGATCTCTAGGATAATTTTAACGTGATCTCTAGGATAATTTTAACGTGATCTCTAGGAATGTGGGGAGTTTATTACTCACTATTCTTTCCAAACTTTTGCCTATGCAGTTGGTCAGGCCAATTGGTCGATTACTTGCTGGTTTACCTTCTTTTAGAAAAATAACGTTTGCTTGATTCCAAGAGGCTGGGTTATAACCTGAGTTGAGGGATAAGTAATGCTTTTCAGGAGAATAGCTTGTATACTACCTTCTCCCGGTGCTTTGTTTTTTGTACGTTTTATAGATGTAATTTGTTCTATTTTGGTGATTGTGCTTGTAATTTTACTGCTTCTTTGTTGTGAATTTTGAGGTTGATCGACTCAACTAAAAATACTGGTATGTAAATGTGTTTGTTTTGCTGTATATACTCATTTACTGTAGTAAAATAATGGGTATCCATATCAGGTTTATCATGTGTTTTGAATGTTTTTCGTAATTGTTCTTTGAAAGCTTCTGCTTTTTGTATGCTTGTAAAGGCTGTCTTGTTTTCATGGTTTATAGTAAGATAGGTTTTGTTTGTGTTATGGTTATTTGTAAATCGTTTCAAATGTGTTCAGAAAATCTTTGGATCTGTATGGTTTTAATTTTGAGCGGTAATGATCCCATTCATCTTGTTTTAATTGTTTTATTTCATTTCGTATTTTATTTCTTAGTGTGTTTATCTGTGTTTTGATGTGTGGGTCTCTATTTTTCATATGTAATCTTCTTAGATGGCGACGTTCTTTTATAATATTTATTATTTGTGCATATGGTTGCCATCTATTGTGAGTTGTATGTTGTTTCTGTTTTGGTATGGACTGGTTTGCAGCTTTAGTGAGACACTCAGTGATTGTTTGACAATATTCATTACTATCTGATGGTTTTTTCGACTGGATTTGTCTTTGAGTTCGGTAGTAATTTATCAAGACTATTTGCTTATTCTTTCCAATTTGCTTTTTTGTAATTGAATTTGATCCACCTATGGGTTTATTATGGTGGGGTTAAAGATCGAAGACACTCGAAATGGATAAATGATCACTGTCTAAATCAAAGCCTACATTAAACTTTGAACATTTATTGCTGATTTGATATGAACATATACATAGATTTCGAGCCCTCCAGTGGCTCAGCGGTATGTCTGCGGACTTACAACGCTAGAAACCGGGTTTCGATACCTGTGGTGGGCAGAGCACAGATAGCCCACTGTGTAGCTTTGTGCTTAATTCCAAACAAACAAACAAACATAGATTTCGGATATCACTAGAATTGTACGAAAGACGTGTGTGTAGGAGTGGCATCATTTAACAACATACCCTTACTATTTTCTAGGAAGTTAAATAATGTTGTTCCATTTGGGGTAATTGTACTGTATACACAAACTGAATGTTTGATATTAAGATCACCCATTATTATCCATTTTTTATGTTCATTTAATTTATTTAGTAAATTAATATCAATTTTTGAGGGAGAACAGTAAATACCTGCTACTGTAATACATCCACTATTTGTTAGACGGATATCTATTGTTATGCATTCACTTGTTGTTCTATCAGCTGCTATCTGTATCATACATAAGGTTGATTTATTTATTTATGCTATGTCCCTATTAGGATCATTTCTATTTAATCTGTCGATTCTGATTGACGTATAGCCAGTAAATTTATGGCTATTTGAGTTCTTGAGCATACTTTCTGTAATTACTATTATATCTGTATTTGTTTGTGTTATTATATCTTCGATCTCGTGCCTCTTGGAAGCAAAACCACGTTGGATATTAATGTGTTGTACTGTGAATCTTAGGCGAAAAAGGAGCCTATGAGATGTTGTATTATATATGGAATAATTGGTGTAAAGTTTCTTGTATATTGTAATGAGTAATGTGATACAATCTTACTGGTTATGTGGGTTCACAAATAAAACCAAAGAATGTGTTTTTAGCGGCTTCCATTATTGCGTTATTTTCTGTGTTAATGATAGGGGTGTTTAAAGTTCTTGGTATTTCAGAGTGCTGTTAATTTTGTTATTCTAAGTTTATTCGATGAATAGTTGAGTTTGATTCATTACTTGACTTTTTGAATTATCCACAGTGTACTTGGGTACGTCAAAATACGCGCCAAAACTTCTGGATTCCTAATCATTAAACATCTCGCCTCCTAACGTCTTTCAATTAAAATTTAAAGAAGTGTTAAAACAGTTAATAAAGTATTTTTCAAGCATTAATTTTCTTTCTTTTCTATTAAATTCCAAAAGGGAAAACTTTGAACAAATCTTTATTCAATCTGTTAAAAATATAATTACAGAAATAAAAACGTTTACTTACTGGTGCATGGTATTTCATATTAAATACGCTTGGGCATAAAATTACCTTTGGTAATTGTGTATGTATGTACATCTATAATAGTGGAGATTAAAATACACATACACACATATACATTATATGTGTATTTTAAATATGTGTTTTGTTTTGCTAATGGTGTAGACTGTACGGGGTGCTAATAATATAATGTTTTATATACCAGCAGTACTATGCTATATATTATTATATATTATATTAATTATATAATTAATGTAATATCAATTAATATTACATTAATATCGTTGGACACGCAGTGTTTATAAAAGCAATCAGTCCTCAAAAGACTAAGTCGCTGGATTAGTCCTAGCTTGGTTTAATGTAAACAATTAAACTATATTGGCAGTATTTAGATCAATTTTTCTATTTATCGATCATGTTTATTACTTCCGCCATCGACGGTGAATGAGGTTATTTTTTCCCCCCTGTGTGTGTGTGTTTGTCAGCAGAATTTCTCGAAAACGGCTGAATGGTTTCGGATGAAAGTTGGTATACATTTGGACTATGACTAGTTTTTGGAGGGTCAGGATCACAACAAGGTCACGAAAAAAAAATCCCTATCTGTTAAAATGAGGACCGATTTTTCACACTATTTTTGTTCTATAACTCAGTCAAAAACAATCAAATTTTGAAGAAACTTGGTGGACAAATTTAGAATATTATTACTCATTGTCCTGCCAGAAATGGTACGTGTTCGTTTATAGCGACGGACATAGGAACACATTTTTGTAATATTTCAGAGCCGAATATGATCAACGCTGCGTGGCGAAGGTATGCCCTCTACTGAGTGCCTCTCTAGTTTCACTTTGATTTTATGGATGGAGAGTGGGAGTATCTATTGCTTGTTATCAAAAGATACAGAAGGGTAGTAAAGTTCAATTATATTATTGCAAAATATGTGTTTATATTTTGTCGTTGGTTGGATTATCTGATTATATTATGAGAGTGAAGAAGATTTTAAAAGATGTAGTCTATTTTTCTGGATTTATTAACTTTGTAATTGATATTGTGAGATTACTACCATACCAAATGCCAGCCACGGATGCTGAATATGTATAGATTATGATCATTGATCAGAACTAAAAATTAAAGAGGCCAACGTTCGCGGTTGAATGCAACCTATCTCCGTCACCCAATCCCAACGTGGCTAATTTTGACACCATCGAAAAATGTCTATATAATTGCTTTGAACCCGCAAGAAGGTATCTTTGTACCAAATCCCTTGCAAGTTGATTGACATATACACATAAATAGTTCACGAAAACCCCAAATTGTACTTTCCTCGCTGAAAAATTGAGTAAAGGACAAAATGTCCAAAATTTTCTGTATATCTGTCTGAGACTTACAAAGAGTATCTTGGTGCCAAACTCCGTGTAAGTTGGTCAAAACAAGGCTAGATGATTGACCAAAACCCCTGAGATTATGGGTTTATTTAACCGTTTGGCTCCCGTAAAATAACTAAAAATTGTCATATCCGATATTTCTCTACGTATGTTGTCAAAACAAAACCTAAAATTATGGTTTTGTGGCATTTTGATCCCTCTGTAATTACTAAAAATGGTTAAGTTCACGATTTTTTGTCATTGCGTGGGACTTGTAGAAAAGGATCTTTGTACCAAATTCCATGTAAATGGTTAAAATATGGCCGAGTATTTCACCCAAAACCCAGAATCTTGCTTTTTTTGTGAGCTATGACACCCTCTAAAAAAGACCCAAAGTGGAAAAATTCAATTTTTTTGTACGCCAATGTATTAGGTGTATGAACATTTATATTTGTGCCAATTTTCATCTTGACTGCTGTAAATATGACACACAGAAGCCCAAAATATACATTTTTGGGTTGTTTGACCTTTCACCCCATAAAATCCTTAAAACAGTCTAAATCCAAAAAGTGAAAAAGGTATCTGGGTGTATTGTACCAAGGTATAACATACCAAGTTTCAAGTCGATCCGCTGAGAAATGAAGGAATGGCGGTCGATTGAAAAGTATTTGGAAGAAGAAGAAAAAGCAATAGATAAACAGTAAGTCTCTCTGCAGAGTAATGATTAATCCGAAAAATAATATCGATAATTTAATATATCGCTCTTACTAGGAGTATCAAAGGTCATAAAACAATAACTAACAATGTTTAGAATGCATTGATTCGTCACTTGGGTACCATAGTGTTTAACGATATTTCCCGCTGAAACTCCAATAATATCTCAAGAGGATCGGCGATCATAGGAGATTCAGATTAGTTCTAAATCCAAATATTGAATTAATGATGCAAAAAACTGTAATATTATTTAATACAAAATGACATTAAAATTAAATACAATATATATATATTAAACATTCTATTCAATGCTATTAATGAAACTATCGTTAAAAATAAGCTGTTTACTTCATGTACTATCAGGTCAGTTTGGGAAATCCAGGCCTACCCCCTTTTTATCTTTGTTCTTTAACACTTATGATTTGAAGGTTAATTAGAGAAACAGAATAACCCCAACGCCTTTTGGATGCTATTTATGAAGTTATCATTTTCCATGTTTATATTGTTCGTAGCCAGAATGCGACTATTATAAAAAAATTTCTCTGTTTCGTTCTGACCGGTTTTTGCCTCTCATATTTCGACCACTTGTAGTTGATGCTGATATGTTTATATCTGTATATGTTTATGCATCTGCAATCTCCATGTGTCTACTTATCTATGTATGTATATAAAAATATTCAAAGCACCACCAGGTTAGAAATATTGTATCTTTTTTATTTATGGTTTTGGTTTAGGTACGTTGATAGCGCTTTCGCGGCTTTAGCACTGCTCTTCAGCCAACCTAATTGAATACAATACATAATTTTTAAACAAATCGAAATATATATATATATATGTACACGTACGTCCCAGTGGAAATTTTATAAAAATTAATATAAATAATTATTATATATTCTATAAAATCCATAAACAATAACAATTTGTAAACAAAATATAACTAAAAAACATAAGAAAATCACGAGTTATTTAAATAAGATTCTTGTTACTTCCAATTTTTTATGAAATAACTTTCATAAAATAATATTTTTTTAATGATTTACAGCCCACCCCACCCCTAGCGGAGAGCGGTATGTCTGCGGACTAATACTGCTAGAAACCGGGTTTGGATACCCATGGTGGGCAGCTAGCCATTTGTGCAGCTTTGTGTCTAATAACAACTGATTATCACAAAAGGGAAACGGAAAATAAAAAAAGAAAGATTCTTGTAATAGGTCATGGGTTCTTAAGATACAATTGTAAAAATATTTTGAACATTTTAATGGGTTCTGACATGGGTTTCTAACATGAAACTTATGTTAATTAACTCTAAATCTTAAATTTTCAGTTTGGCGAACGCAATTTTCATCACATATTGTACATTATAATCCATATAAATACAGTTTTTAGAAATACAAGAAAAGATCTTGAGATTTTAAATATAATAGTTCCATCTGTGTTTCTAATGATATCAATATTGGTAATATAACCTAGATTACAGAGATGACATCTTTAAATCAAACATAATACTTATCAGTATTTTATATTTATAGTAAACAGTTCAAGTTTTTACGTTGTCTATAAGCTATAATAACATTCATATTATTTACGGCTCTTTTTTGTGTTAGATGTACAGGAGGTAATCAATATTGCAGTTTTTAATATTAACCTTTAACTCTGAGAGAGACTATAAATAAATGTAAAAAATCACCTAATTTAAAAAACTTTTATTGCGCATCCTTTCGAGCGTTTCTAACGTTCTTTATCAAGCTTTGGTTAAGCCTAACCGCACAACAGTTCCTAATATCATACATTAACCAAGAAATATCATAAAGCTTCAACAAAACAATCACACGGAACATAACATTGGTAATAGGGGAAAGAACAACTGCTGTCGATAAATTATTTTATTTATTTTTAACTAAATAAAAATTGTTATACATATTCATTCACATGTGTGTGTATATATATATTACGAAGAAATAGGAAGCCCTTAAAACAACTGTTAGTTGGAAAAGAATGTAATAGGTTTTATTTTACGTTTTAAAGTAATCCAGAGTAATGTTTAAAAGTATACAAAATTTTAATTACTGAAAGTATTATGTTTTTAATCCGAACGGCACCTTATGCGACACATGGGCTAAATGTCAGGGCAGAGACCTCTAGGGCTTAGACACAGCCGTCTCTAAATTTGTATACTTCTCACCAGAGAGAGGGCAGCAAGACAGCAGCACCCGCCACCGCATAATGGTATATCCTCTCATTTTTATTGAAAGTATAATACTCATATTGAATTTGTTGGAATATGGAGATAGGTGAGACTGTAAACAAAAAGTAGGGGATGTATATAAGAAATTAAATCATTCATTTATATTGTTGCGTCAGCCAGGTCACGTGACTCGTTCTCTCGAACCTTCTGGAATTGTCGGGAGATTACTAGATATAGGGTAGTCTGGTATATATAAGAGGGTGACAACGTGACGTGATAATGTGTGTGTAGATAGCGAGTAATTGAACTGCAGTCAGAAGTATTGTTGACGTTCGTTGATATAGCGTTTGTTATAGAGCGACTGTTGAAAATAAGTGTATCGTAAAGTTATATTCGGAAAGAATAAACCAGTTTTATTAAGTAAGGACTTGTGTCGCTAAAGTTTCGTCGGAACGAATTTACGGAAAATCAATTAACAAACGGAGACGTAACAATATCATCAAGACTTAGAAAGTTCAGTTTCAAAACTATCTCGTTGTCAGAATTTATAGTTATAGTATGGTCGCCAATTGTCAATTAAAAGCCTTTTACTGTGACTTCTTAATAGTATAAATATATACTGTGTTGGGCTTAGGATTTTTAACCAGTAGGTGTCTGCTACTTGTTGGCGATAAATTCAACGATAAATGAACAGCATGTTTTCAAAATAATATATACATATACAGTATATTCGGAACAGTTAAACATATGTAAAACAAATTATTTACATTATAGAGATTATAGGCATATCATAAACACTACATATACATATATATATATATAAAGTTCTCTCCTTGTCAAAAAGCCATTTAGGCCTGTTCAATTGCTTTAGAATTTCAGTTGACAAGTCGAACTATTTTCTCTATCGCACATGTATTCTGTGTGTGATTCACTTAGAATTGTGACGCAAGTTACCGTAATCGTTTGTTCTTCTTTCTTCTAAATATCCTCTGTTCCTTTTGTCAAAATGCGGTCAGGCTGATTCATTACTTTAGAACCACGCTTTGACGGAATAAATTTTATCTCCTTTTATACTGTTAGTCTTAGTCTAACATATTAAACGTTAGGCCTGTCACTTCTACGGTAGTTAACTTCACGCAGGACTTTTCCTTGGCCGCGACTTTACTCTCTTCTGCTATTGTCTGTCTGCTTTTCCGCTCGTCTCACTCTATTCATATGTTTATTAGTCGTCTGCCTGCCTTCTAGAAATCTCTATATTCTCGACATCAATGTTTGACACGCGACGTTCGATAGTCTCAACATCAATGACTTATAAACACAACTTCCTACAATCATCTGCTTTTAACTCTTATTATAACAAAAACTAAACAGTCTTTTATATCATGACACTCGTTTTTAGTTATTTCCTTTCTATCTGTGTTCTTAGGCATCGACTTTAAAACATTTAATACTGTGTTCACAGTCCTGTTGAAGTTGAGTGCTACAAGTGTGTCGTGATCAATGACCGAAATACTACTAGTTTCTCTGGTCAATATATAAGACAATTTTAACATGTTTTGATGACTTCTTGTTCTTTGTTATAAAGCAAAAGCACATTTGGCTAACTACCTCGGATTTTAGCGTTGTAAGTTCGTAAACTTACTGCTGATCCACGGGGGAGGGGGCAGGATGACTTATAACCCTTTATGGATGTTATTGGACTCACGTTACACATACATATATGTATGGACCATTTATGACGTACAAGTGGGTGACTTGGAGGAAGCTTCTTTTGGAGAAGTTGACTATGAACTAACAAGTATCTGGAATTAGTATCCCGTCTGTAAAAAAATGGTGGTTCTCAGAAAATTATATGGCCTGTTGTAGTGTCCTGTTGTGTGGTGTTAAAGTTATTCAGAATAATGTGGGTGATCTGTTTATTAAGTTGGTGATAGGAAAGGTGAATTGAAATGCGTCGATTACCTCTAGTGATTGAAGTTTGCCGACTCGGTTCAGTAAGTGCTGGATTCCTTTCTTATTTCGTGGGGGAAAAAAGAGGGGTGTTATATGTGTAGGTGTTTAGATCTTAGGATCCTTAATGTAGTGCTTTAAATATACACCTGGAAAAAAGTTAGCACCCCCAAATATTTTCAGGATTGCTTATTGAAAATA
>NW_013665910.1:392915-414320 GCF_000517525.1 Limulus polyphemus
TATATATATATATATATATATATATTTTTTGCCATGGTGAAGCAAGAAAAACGGAAAACTTTGTTTCGCAAAAGTATATTCATTTGATTAGTTTTATATTGACAATAATCGTTATTACTGTGTAATCCAATTAGTCTTTTTAGTAGAGATTTTGACTTGTCTCTCTCGATGGGATTAGGAAAATTTAGATGAAATGTGCGTAGTTGTTGATTTGTAATATAATGTTTACATATGCGTCTGATTATAATAATATATATATATATAAGCTTTTATTTATTATATTGTTTTTTTTCTTCAACTATTGATAATAACTTATCTCATGTAGTTTTCTTTTCTGTTAGCATTGTTGTGTTCTACGTGGCTGTATTGTTGACGTTTCGTGATTTTTCTCGGACAATGTATCACACACACAGAGCGATTTATGTAGTCATTATTGTGTCAATAGGCTTAGCCAAGACTGGATAGTGTTTGTTCCAAATGTTAATTGCCCCCCAGTGACACAGCGGTATGTCTGCGGACTTACAACGCTAGAAACCGAGTTTCGATACCCGTGATGGGCAGAGCACAGATAGTCCTTGTGTAGCTTTGTGCGTAATTAAAAACAAACAAACAAACCAAATGTTAATTAATAAAAATTATATTAAATTGAATTATATTTTCCTGCATATTTATTCTCCAGTTTTAATCACCATCGCATTTCTTCTTATGTGTAAGATACTTAAGTCAATCACTGAAAAAAATAATTTTATTATATAGTTTTATGTGTTTCAAGAAAATTAAAGTAATGCATTGAAATAAATATCTGTATTTATATTTTTTTAGCGCACCTAACAAAAGGTTACAGAGGCTAGAGTCGCACGTTGTAACTTTAGCTCGCAGCGTGGCGCATCTGTCGTCCGAGATGCGTACTCAACAGGTCTTAGTGCAGGAGCTGGAAGCACTGCGGCAGGATGTTAACTGGTTACAGGAACAGTTACGTACCATTGAATTATCTGCTGGAAACGTTGTCAGTAATTATCCAGGAGCACGTGCTAGTAGAGGGCAGCACAGCCGAGAGAGGGAGAAGTTCCGTCGTGATTTTCTAGAGCTGAACAATCCCGGCAGGATACAAAAACTAACAAAGTAAGCATATATATTTAGTTCGTTTTGCTTAATTTCGTGCAAAGCTACGCGACGGATAGCTGCGTTAGCCATCCTTAATGTTGAAGTGATAAACTAGAGGGAAGGCAATGGGCATCCGCAGGAGGGTACTTGCCTTCCTGGAAAGTGATAAACATATTTCTTTCTTTATTCATTCAGTATATATATATATAATGTTGCTTTAGACTTTGCCCCCTGGCAAAATTTCTGTGGACGCCCATGGAGAAGGCAGCTATTCAACACGACCCACTGCCAACTCTTGGGCTACTGTAATCGAAGAATGGGATTTGACCGTCACTTTTATAACGCACAGCCCAAAAATGTGGAACGCAATTTTTATTTTTTTGTTAAATCGGTACGAAACACGGAACTTTAGATACAGAGCCCGAAACGTTAACTACATGGCCGCGCCTATCCATAATTGTTTAATAATTTATTTTGTATCTTGTTACTCTTCAGACATTTTTTTTACGATGCAGTTATTCTCCATTTAAGTGTCATTAAATTGGGTTGACAGATTACTATTAATTCGGAAAGTTCGAGTAAAAATATTCATTAGTAGGATTTCCATCAGAAGTTTTGTTGTTAATAAGGTAACAACATTTCCATATACGACTGTATTTAAAATTTATTAACTTTGATTTTGTAAAGGCAGATATAGAAAACAAAATGTTTTACAAGAACAACCATAGTTGCAGAAAAAGGAATCAATGAAACGTAGGACTAGGAGGTTCTATATGCTGCACCTGACTTGGTTGTTGACGAGAAACACGGTTTTGGACTCTATGCTAAGACTTTTCATGAACGAAACTTGTTCATTTTAATTATTAAATGTGTTCTGTTTAAGAATTTGTTTGCGCAAAGTCATCCAAGTGCTATCTCCGCAAACCTATTTTTAATTTTTAATTAAAAGACTAGATGAAAGGCAGCTAGTGGACAGTATCCACCAAACTCTTGGGTAACTCTTGTCTGACCGAATAGTGAGATTTGACAATCATTCTTATAGCGCGCACACACCTTCAAAGTGAGGAGCATGTGTTTACGATAACGGGACGTGAATAATGAACCCTCAGCCAAACTAACCACGAAGCTGTGTCTGACCCTATCAATACATGACCAATGCATAAGAAATATCAGTTTTATAATGTGAACGCTGCTTAGAATTCGAATAAAACTACCGTATTTTTCATTACTGTAAGTACAAAAAAATATTTTTACTTGTTTTACATAATTCACGTACTTATAGAATAAGTAAAACAACAACAACAAACATATATGGTGTTACCGTGGCGTCATCCAATGAGCAACTGATTAGGAATTTCGCAAATATGTTTTATATTTACTATCCTGTCCTTCACTTGTCGGATATATCGACAGTTAACACATCTTGAGATATTTGTCTATAGCCTTGTATCTGTGTGTTTGACGCATTTCAAATTGGTATGAAAGGTAAGATTTTCTCAGACAATAATACAAATGTCGTAAAAGACAGATCCAATCACATCCTATTGGGAATAACTATACTACATAACAAAACTTTATATTTTCTTCCAGGTTTTTTGGAGATGAGCCCCCTTTACTCCGGCAGTTTCTGAAAAAACTTGGTTACGAGGTAGGTTTGAAATATTCAGCTGGTAGATAATAATACATTTCTTAAATTAAATCAAAGCTAATTCCGCAAATAGAGATACCTTTTAGACGCCATTTTTGTTTTATGGTTGTTAGCTTTAATTAGAGTTTATTGTCTTTTTATAGCACAAAATGTTGTCAACAAAAAACTGTGAACGAATGTTATGTTGAATGTTTTTTTTTAGTTAAAAACTTTTCGAACTTTTTATGACATAATATGGATTACCCCAGATCTGAATAGCTGATAATCAAGCTGGTAGGTTTGACAACTTTAGCTGACTGCAGCTACCTGTTAAAAAAAGAGGAGGCGTTGTTTTGGTATTAGACCAATTTAGCACTAAGCTTTCGATCAAGATGAGCCCACTGAGATCGATCATCAAACTAGCTTTAGAGACAGGTACTTTGGAACAAGATCATTCCACCGAAGTCGGTGATCAAACCAACATTAGACCATTTCAGCACTAAACTTTCGATCAAGATCAGCCCACTGAGATCGATCATCAAACTAGCTTTAGAGACAGGTACTTTGGAACAAGATCATTCCACCGAAGTCGGTGATCAAACCAACTTTAGACCATTTCAGCACTAAACTTTCGATCAAGATCAGCCCACTGAGATCAATCATCAAATTAGCTTTAGATCAGGTTAACGCTGTACTTTGGAAGAAGATCAGCCCATCAAATTAGCTTTAGATCGGGTTAACGCTGTACTTTGGAACAAGATCAGCCCACCTTGGAAAATGATCAGCACACTAAGATCGGTGATGCATACGCAGTGAAGTTTTGCATGTTTTAAGAACTTGCGGTTTGTGAACCAAATTCAACTGTGTAAATACAATGAATAACAAGTATCAACTGTTGTGGATTTTCAGGTCTTATTTTCATCGTGTATAATTAATATATTTTATGATAAGTATTTCATAAATCTGATGAATCCACTGTGTGTAATTATAGAAATTACTATGAAAGGCACTGGAAAACAATTAAAAGTTTAGTTGATAGTTAGTGTAAAACGTGGTTGTAAAGTTAAGTTAGTATGGATATTTAAAATGATCTTTATGTCGAAATGTGTAACATACTGGCGAAATATTTTTTTATCCCTCAAAAGGAATTAGGATTTTGCATATCGTTGGAAATGGCATTGTTTACATAAATACAGCCGTTATTTTACTGCTAACAGTGGAAAACACAGTACATTGTTCAATCTGGAACAATTTATTATGTTAGCTACAATTCCAAGTCAGCACTCCGAATATACTGCTACAGAACCATTACAAGATTGGCTCATGCAAAACGTTTTCTGTCAACGGATTAGTTAAAAAGTTCCAAGAGACAGAGAGTATTTGCAATCGTCCAAGGTGAGAATGTCCATAAACATTAGTAGACACTGTTGCAAAGATATTTGTGACGGATTTATTATTATTATCTATATATATATATTAATATCGATGTTTGTTTAAGTTAAATTTATATTTAAACATGTACATAACTTATACTGTTAAATATGTATTGCGAAATTCCCGCCTATTCTCTAAAATTATAGAAAGTTATCGAGTGTTAGAATCAACAACATATGTGTGTAAGTAAACATTGGTGTATCGTTTATATTGTTGCGTAAGCTGAACTTTCGAGGAACTCTCTTCACGCCTATAAATATAACCAACGTGACGCGCCAAAGACAGTATATATTATTAGTTTGCTATAGTTGGTGTGCTATATTATTGATTCTAACACTCGAGACTTTTCTACAATTTTAGAGAATAGGCGGGAATTTCGCAATACAGATTTAACAGTATAAGTTATGTACATTTTTAAATGTAAATTTAACTTAAACAAACATCGATATTAAAATAGATATATAATAGTAAATCCGTCACATACTACAAACCACTGAAATCCTTCCTGCAGGATCTATCCAAGGTGCAAGCAGTGTCCATAAATATCAGTGAATACTGTTGCAAAGATACTACAAACCATTGAAATCCTTCCTGCAGGATCTACCCAAGGTGCAAGCAATGTCCATAAACATCAGTGAATATTGTTGCAAAGATACTACAAACCATTGAAATCCTTCCTGCAGGATCTATCCAAGGTGCAAGCAGTGTCTATAAATATCAGTGAATATTGTTGCAAAGATACTACAAACCACTTAAATCCTTCCTGCAGGATCTATCCAAGGTGCAAGCAGTGTCCATAAACATCAATGAATATTGTTGCAAAGACACTACAAACCATTGAAATTCTTCCTGCAGGATCTACCCAAGGTGCAAGCAATGTCCATAAACATCAGTGAATATTGTTGCAAAGATACTACAAACCACTGAAATCCTTCCTGCAGGATCTATCCAAGGTGCAAGCAGTGTCCAGATTCTGACGTATTGGACTGGTTTAACGTAAGGAGAACTTTGTACATTATCTCCATATTTCCCCTACACCATCTGTGTATTCAGGCGTTAAAACTATACGACTGTGAATCCCCCCACCCCAAAAAAATGTTTGGAGTTCGTAGTACGTGTTGCATTTCATTAACCCTCCTGTGGTATATCCTATGGAGAAATGAGGCCTATTTCACTCTTCGTGATCATGTGCATCTGAGCCAATGAAAATCCACGAGTAACTGAACATTCTGGGACTTGGAAACTTGTAAAGTGAAGGGACGGCATGAGCTATTGCACACTAGTTTTATGTCAGAACTTCAACAACGTGGATGTATTCAGGATTACATATGATGTCGTCTTTGCTTCATGTTCACAACCAATAAAAACTTTGCTCAGGCAGACACTTAATGAGGGCGGACATGGTTCTCAGCCGCAAATTTTGCCATGCCTTACCAACACGATCTCATGACCTGACCCTTCATGATTGCTAGTTATGTGGCTTTCTCAAGATCTGGGCCTGTCACCATGTCCAATAAACTATTCCTCAAGTGAACGATGTAATGACGACAAAGAATGGGCAATTCCAGGGAAGAACATGCTTTAATATATAATGTTATCGTCATAATGAATGTAGTTATCGAAAATGATAGTGGCGACGTTGAATTGCTGATATATTATTATTGTAGAAAACTCACTGTAATTCATAACTGTGATCTTTTATGTACGTATTCAAAACATATTGATTTATGTTATAAAGTTTTACACAGAGATTGTTGTTAATATCTATTCTGACTTTATAACCATCACGTGCTACAGCCATGACAAGACAAAATCACTACTATAATATAGTCATCCCCCTCATTTAAGTTTTATGTAAATCAGCCATCTTATGATCTTTCATGTGACCTGAAATGAAATTGGTTAGTCATTCAGCGCTTTAAGTGATAAGTAGACATTTTGGTGGGTGTGGCTTTACAGTTAATGACCTCATACTACAATATGGACTTTGGTTACTACTCACGGGAAATGTAGCCTCATACTAATGTCGCATGTTAAAATCAATGTTGTTAAGATACTGAGGTGTCATCGACCACCCATCTGAATAAACTATTGCATAGGCATCTTTAGTGTCTGGAGCCACTTGACAGAATGTGACATGTCCTTCAAAGCTTCCCGTACATGCTAGAGGTTTAAATCTGGAGAGCATAAAGATCACTTCATTTGGTCCATTCTCTATTTTAAAATGAATTTTTCGACTGATTGGAGAGACATTATCGTCACTTAGGCTAAAATCAAGGCCAATTGCAGAGCAGATGGCAACCAGATCCTAAGGATCATAGGATGTAATCCTTACAACGTGTAACGTTAATGGTACTATTCTGCAGAAGGTAGAGGTCAATATGTCCACCAGTGCTTATTCCTATCTGCATCTTTCTTCCACCATTGTGATATGTGTCACATTCTTGTATGGATATAGGATTATAACTAGTTCCATACCCTCTCCAAAAACACACACACATATATATATATATATGTATATGTCTGTTATCTGGCTGCAGGGTAAAGCACGAGTTTTCTGTAAAAAAAAAAACGTTCTTCCACGTGTTGTTGGTCCACAAAATATGTTCTAGACATTATTGCAAATAAATGTTTTATAATCCACTATAAGCGGAATGTTGCTAAATAAAGGCTTAATACATACATGCTGGCCTCATTAATACTTTCCAGCTATATCTACACAGGTAAGGCGTACAATTATGGGTGCGAGCAAATGACTCAGATCAATTGTAGCACACCAAAATCGACAAAAAGCAATTATTAGCTTATGTTGTAGATAATTGGCTGACTTGTCCAGGTGTCCTAGAAAGTGTACCATTAATTTTACAGTAGTTCCAGATTCTACTAACGTTTTGAAACAGTAGTTCCAGATTCTACTAACGTTTTGAAACAGTAGTTGCCAATTCACTACACACAGCCTGTTATAATTATCCAGCTTCTTTTTGTACAATGACTCTATAAATAAATAGACACACCGATGTTTTCTCTCAGGGCTAATCATGGCTTACGAACAATTTGAAGTACTTTCACCCAGTGATCCACTTCAAAATGATATTTAAGACAATGTTGTATAAGACCACTATGCACACATACACACACACACACATATATATATATATATGTATATAGTAAAAAGATGAATGACTAGTCAATTGCATACCAGATCACAGGACTGATCATAACATGCCTCACTTGCATGACAAAGAACTGGTTTTGCCTTGTCGTGACTACAGTGTTGCTAACCCTAATTATCCTTTACTTGTGCAGTGTACTGTACGTGATTTAGTAAAGTATTTCATTTCTGTTTCATGGACGCTACCTGTGTAGTGTTCGATAATATTTTGAATGCTGTTATTATTCACTACATCCACGATCACAGTTTGAGGAGCGTCAAACCTCGTTCGAATTTTATCTTGAGTTATATGAAAACGGAAAGTACGTAATTTTTAAATATATTTGTTTCAGCTTTATGTTCTTCATTTTATGCTTCAGAGAAACATTAATTGAAACGTTTATTAATAATATCACACACTATCTAACAGTTTGAATTGAAAAATAATTTGAAAGTCGATCTTCAGTTGAGTTTTATAACTGTTTACTTGGATTTAATTCCTAATGAAGAAATCTATAGCCAGACCTGTTGATTTCCAATTCTTCGCCATCTTTCGGCTCTTAAGCCTTAACTTTCAAAAATCGCTTCATTTTCTTTTCTTTTTTAAACATTTCACGCAAGTCATTTTAGTAACTGTCATGAAAGTTTTTTGTTTATTTCTGTTGTTTGGAAGGTTTCTGTTTCTACCTGAATGACTCATTCTATCTGGAACTTTGGTACCGTATTGTTTTTTGTTTTTTTGTTACATCCGATGTTTGTACTGTCCAAATAATAAGTAGAGACCTCAATTTATATTATAAGCTAAAAGCTTCAAGTGATTAATCCAACGTATATTAGAACTGAGTAGTGGCTACAATAGTAGTAACCAGAAAGTTACTTCTAATGTATCACATTCATTATCTGTTAATACCAACAGAATGGTATGTAATCTTAGCTTGAGAAGAGAGCAAGTTCATGACTACTTACATCCAGTTAACGTTAACACTTGGACGAAAATGTTCAAAAATATTCACGAACATATCTGAATATTGATATGCTCTGTTCTATTTATAAAAGGGTAAAATCTGAGAGTTTCACTCCCAAATTTGTGAAATTGCTTGTTTTATTTGTTTAGTATAAAAGTATTTTATTTTCGTGTGATTTCATGCTATTTTGAGATTTAAAGTTATTTAAATTCAAACATTTCGTTATTGGAAATGAGGTGTACAAAATTTTGTATTGCGTCCGAGTTTAAATTATATAGTTTCAATATTGTTTATTTGTAGTTCTCCTAACAGTTAAACCAAAAATCCACCTACCAGTAGTCCTTGGTAAAAATGACAGAGTTTGAATATTTACAGAATAGTCTCAGCTGATTCAAATTAGAATGATTAATTATTTTAAGACCTCTCGCCTTCTATTAGTGAAAACCATAATTTTCACAAAAAATAGCCTGACGTTCAGGGTTAGGTAATGTGCTATGTTTCATATATGTATCGTATCTATATGGACACAGATAGCTATAATTAATGACTTTCAAATATATGCTCTATGGCCCCCACCTGGTGAGCTGAAAATTGTGTCCTGTTTATATACGTATTTTAAGTCTTATACCAGAACCTAAAATCCTGTGTAGTTATGTACGTTAGTTAAATTAAGAGATTTTGAACTCTTGTAACTCTAGGCGTCTAAAACTCTCCTTGTTATTGTGTTGTTATTCATGATTCGCACGTGTGTTAATTTATAAGTTTTTTCTACGTAGATTAAATCAAATCTGAATTTCAAAAAGTGTGTTTATTGAGTTGTTTTCGACCATTAGCCTTATTAATCATAATGACATCTTTGGTTGTACCTTGTTATATATATATAAATATAACAAATAGTAAATACATATAAAATATATGTGTATATAGGGTTTACTCATTTCATTTGTATCCAATATTACAAGGCTTCAAACTGTTTTATCTCTAGGTGCACTGGGTGTTCCAAAATCTGACTTTTTTTTACAGGAGTATGTTTTTTGCTTTTCTCTGCTTTCAGCTAAATAAATATTTTAATTTCTATAAGCCTAAGTAGTCAAGTCAATCACGAATTACAACGTTCTACTGTTACTTGTTAGTTGTATATTTCTACAACCAGTGTTGACGATCCTTTGTTTTTTTTTATTTATTTATTGCACTAACCTACTGTAGTGTCAATAGTGGTTCTAATATAACTTCAAATGGACATAATGTAAAATAAATATTAAAGTATAAAATTGAAAATTACTAGAATTATTGTATTATGTTAAACAGATTCTGATTGACTGTACAACTTGTATTTATATAAAATAAATGTATTGCAACAGATAGATTTTAAGAGCATCGTTGTAGAAGAGAATGAAAACTTTTTCGTATTAAAGAAGCTTTTTTAAAGACCAAGAAAAAGCTGTTTCTGAAATTAACTAATTTTTAGTTGTTCAGAATACGATTCGGCATATCTTGAAATATTATGTCAAAATAACGTACATGATTAGATATGACAGTAAAGGCTTGTCTTAATATTATTATCTTTATATCTTAGCAACATGATTAGTATTTTAATAGATTATTGTACATTAGTAACAATGAAATTAACGTAATTATTTTACATACAAGGTGTCCCAAAAGTCGGTTGTCATTGGAATGTTAGGAAAATTAACACTGCTTGTCTCGCTTCTTTGCATATTTTTTTAGATGATGACACTGAGCATTAATGAACGACTGGAGGTGATATTGAATTGAACGTCTGTAATACTGTAATGATTTTTGATGGTGATAGATTTGAGCATATTCTGTAAACGAAGGGACATTTAAGTCTATGGCAATCGACTTTTGGGACACACTGCATATAGGACAGAAGTAGCTTATCAATAAATTAAAGATTGCTTAATGTCATGAAAGATGTTCTACTTCAGAAAACGTATGACTTTTTTTTCTCTTTCCAGAAATATGCTGCTAGTTTTGAAGGAGAAAAGATTGGTATAATGGAGCTCCCTTACCTCACAGAGGAGCGATTACAGAAGATTGGTATTCCAATGGGACCACGCATGCGCATTCTCCAAGAGGCCCAAATGTCTTTTCGCCAGGATCAGTTTAACATATATATAGTGTAAAATAGGTCTAATCTCTGTTTTATGTCAGACCTAAAATCGTGGTTATTACTGTATCGGTTTACTGAATTTCTGAGGACAGAATTATTTGCAGCTCTAATCTTCACTATTGAAAACTTTCTGTACGGTGTCTGACGTGTGGCGTATTAACTCACGTAATATATGAACTTGGAAACCACTGATCAGCAGTATGTTCTGTGGGCTGTGTATTTACATTTTGTAGACTAGAAAGTGTCAGCTCTAAGTTGATGAGAGACGTAACACTAAATGATTTGTTTACTCCTCACATGATTTGGAGCTTACAAATGAATGTAATTTTCTTTCTAAGCTCCTAATCAATGTATTGCTTGTGAATGTAAAGAATGTGAACCTCATTAACAACATTAGATGTTCATTCAAATTCAGAAGTCCGGGTAAAACACACACACACACACATATATATATATAATAATAATATTCTTTTAATTCTCATGGAAATCCGGGTTTTTACCTAGTTTATCTTATCTTCAATTATTAAAATGTACATTACAAACAAAATTCATTTCCATACTGTTTTGCTTGGCTTAATAAAAAATAAAAATAGTTTTATATGTTGCTTTGCGGTTCCTTTGTCGTATAGTTTCGTTTAACCACATCACTCCAAAGTTACTGAGTCTTCACTGTTTTAACTTAGAAAATAAATTACTGAAAATATGGATAGTTACCTCCAAGGTCTTGCATGATACATCAACAATTGTCATTCAATTATGATTTCATTTTTCGCGGTAATCACTTAAAACTTAAAAAAATCTTCTGATATAACCACGTATTACTTAACGATGTATATAATGTATCAGATATTAATAAAGTGAGAAGCCTGACAGAAAACTGTATTAATCCAAGATTTAAGAAATTGGTTCGTTATTGGCTGAGGGGCAAACAACTCCAGTGGTGCAGTAACACTTCTACTGTTTGAATAATCACTTATTCTTGTACCTCTTTATTTTATACGTATAAAACAACTTTATGAGCTCTCTCCTCAACCTTATTAATCAACAAATGCTCAAGTGAAGACCACCAATCTCATTTCATTTTGCTGTGAATTAATTCGGTTCCTGTCTTTTCAATCATCTGATGGTCAATAAGAATACTACAGCAGTAAAGCTTACAATTTGAAGAAACAACTGTAGGCGGCTCTTTTTCAATAACGATGACAGAAAAATCAAGGTAGCGCTAGATAAACAAATAACTTACTGTAGGACTACATTAAAAGACGATAAGTATTTATTCCTGAGAATCTTAAACGGTCTGTTTCTTAAGCCTTTTCTATTATTTTTTATCCAAAGAGGCCGATTTTTCTTTGGTTGGTTAATTTGTTTCGCTGGCCTTTTTCAAATGTTCTTTTTCTTTTGTCTTCGTATTTCTTTTTCATTTTTCTTACCCTTCCTTTTTCACTCGTCATGAAACAATATGAGTTTTATGTATGTACATAGATACTTATGTATGTGCTGAAACTCGAATCCTTGTGATTTTCAATGCACAGTGTAACAATGTTTTTTTATTCTATCGGTAATACGAGGTGTATAAGATTTTCAACTACTAAATACTACATAAGCATCTCGGTAGATGGCGGTAAAATATGTATCTGCTGTTCTTTGATTAGCAAAAAGCTATGAAAATAAAACCTATAAATTAGCATTTTATGCATGTAAATGTATTGCATTTCTCTGGAAATATGAAAATCTTTGATTACTTGTTTTTATGTCAGATATTGTGTATCTTTATATCTGACGCTTACCGATTTATAATAAACCCAATTTTGCTCCTAAAAAAGTATTCAAATACTTTAAGGTTATGTGCGTGGCAGTGTTAAGAACATATAAATTATATATATATATATATAGCGTCTGTGTGTCTTGGTACCTTAGTCAACAAATCCGGCCTTGGTATTCTGGGGTTCATGCAAACTTTTTCTTTGATCCCCCACCATTTCAACTCTCCTCACCTTATTGTTGTTTTTTAGGGGTGAATAAGAATAGTTGAAACATATACTACTAACGCAATGATCAATGATTAACTTTCTTTGTTTGTTTATTTTAGATTATTTTTAGAGCTAAGCCACATTACGTTATCTGCTGTGTCCACCAGGGGGGAATCGAACCCCGGATTTTAGCAGTGCAAATCCGTAGACTTACCATTGTCCCATCGGAGGATTAATGAATAAAAATTAGAAAAATAACTTTTTTGGAAATAAAATGCTTGAAGTCGACGAATTTTTTTAACTTAACGAAAGGTGACTTTTTAAACTTATATTTCAGGGAAAATGTCAATGACCTCATAATAGTTCACTTTCTTGCAAACATCCAGCTCTGTCATTTGTATAGTCGCCATTTCACTAAGTCTTTCATGACTTATTGTTAATCTTAAAAAGACATTAATCATCATCGGTTTTTTTTTTTGGTTTTGTTTAATCTATGCTAGCAAGTCGTAGCGCCATTCATGTGTGTTTATCAGTTATATATATATTGTAAAACGTTCAGACTAGTTTTACATTCAGCATTTTTCATCATCTGGTGGAGGCTTCGCAGTTCACTAACAAGTTCAATAGCGTCAATATCAGGAAATATAATACCTCTAATTTAAAGAAAGCTAAAAGTTATAGAATTTTGTATAAAATGTAAGTTGACGAGAACTGTTGTTACATTGTTGGTATTGAGTGTAAGGCCTCTTAGGCACTGTATTTAGCAGATATCATGTGGTTGACACATTTTTATATACATCCTTCACTTTCAGTTGCACATGAACTACTGAGATTAATCTGTAAATACATGCACTGTTTAATAAGTGCCTCATCGTCCATTTCCACAATATTTATTTTATTGCGAAAAAACACACCAAAGAACATGAATATCTGGCTTCGTTATTTGTTAATTCATATCTTTCATCCAAAAACATAAAACTGCATCTATGAGTCTGTAGAAGTCTACTTTAAATTTTTTGTTTTACGTTGTCAATTGACGAGTCTCCTTTTTCTTGTACTATCGCGCTAACTTGGAAATTCGACACTTATTTTCATAATTTTGGTATAAATTCCCCCGTATAATTAAGAATTTTATTCTATTAATAGTAGAAAGTGTATACGTTACTTTACCACGAAATAATATATAAAGTTGGTTTTCTTTCAAATTTTCGTAATGATCATCTGACCAAAAATAGTTGTAATTCTTATCATTTCTAAGACAATGACGAGTTATACATTCCGATCTTGCTAGTATTTTCTTTCATTTCCATAAATGCTTTGTAAACTTTGTCTGAATGAAGTCGTAGTACTTTTGTGTTTCAACTTTGTACTTACATCGTGTATTGCAATAAATTCTTAACAACAGATCAGAAATCAAATATTCTTTGTAAATATCCCAAGCAACACATGGCATCCTGCGAATAATGAGCTGCATCACAAATATCTAAGTTCAGCCCTTGAAATCCACGTGTCAACAAGAATGCGCGAAGACTGAGCTGGTTCATTTTGGACCGCATCCATTTTGTTTTCTCTTCACATCTCTGTGATTACCGTATTCTTCTTATCTGCAGTTTTGCAATCCATGATAATTAAGAATAGCTAGGATTGCGTCTGTCAAACCTGAGTCATTTACCTTAAGAAAACCCAAGAAGTGCCCAACGATTCTAATTTTGTCTATAAGATTGACAATTCTCGAAACGCGTGGAGTTGTTCAACACACTAGTGTCAAAAATACAACCTTGTTTAATTGACTAACACATTACCCTCATGTGTAACTTTTGATAAGGCCATTAGTTGAATCACGTAGTAGTTGGGTAATCTAATTTTGTATGTCTTACTCAAGGTAGTGATACCTCTCTCTCATTCTATATATATATACACCATATCCAAACAGGATTTTGGTGACCATGGTCTTCCACAAGTATCTTGTCCTTGAGGCACAAATTACTTCCAATGTCGATACATTTATCCATTTACATAAGACTCTTGACATAAGTCAACCTCTGTCTTTCACAGTCCCTCCTTCCTTCAATCTTTCTAGTTACGATCAGACTTTCAGTTGTTTCTTTCATTATAACGTGTCCGAGAAACTCCAACTATCTTTTTCTAAAGTTAGCCAGCAGCTTCTTCCTGCAACCTTCACAGGTTTTTCCACGCTGATTTTTCAAAGCCCGTTCCTTTGGCTTTGATTACTATTCTATAGTAATCTCTTTTAAAATTATCCAGCTTAAGTATTTGACCATAATAGTATCAAATTAGATCTGCCAAGAGCTTAATTGGTCACAGAAAGTTACTATTTTGAGGCTCGAACAGTTCATTTTCTAAATCACGAAATGCCATAATTCTTTCTATTATATTTTGGATTGAGGCAGTTATGCGCTCCAATACAGCTCGCCAATGAATCTTCTCCATTTCCTTTACTTTTTGAGAATTGTCATCTACTGTGCTATTATGGCTTTGATTTTCAGTTTGAATTTGGTTTATGTGTGTAATTTGCAGAAGAAACAGTACACATTTTATTTTTCTAATACACCAACCAGGATCTATAAGTTCTCTCCAAATTCTTCAATATTCAGTAAAAGCTGCCATGTGTGAGTCTTCTATCGTTATCATCTTTTGACAAGTTGAAATATCCTGGAAGTTTCTTTTCGGGTTTTCTTAAAAAAAAAAACTTTCTGCATTCATTAATATATTCTGATAAGGCGATTCTATTTGCTCAGTCAGTAATTGAGTATCTGTCGTTGTGATTCAACATCTTCTTCTACAGAGGGAAGCACATGGTCTTGATCATCTTAATTTTATACCTTTGGTTGTTTGTCTGACATCCTTTCTTTTCTTAAATCTATTTTCTATTTTCGTTTTTCAGCACCTGACTTCCCTTGGCACCAACTTTAAGGAAATATATTTAAATATTAGACAGTATCTTGATAACATATTAATAAAAGTGTAAAATGACAAAATGATTATTCCAGACTTTTAAAGAAATGAAAATTACCATATCGAGCTATGAAGCTGGAACAATGCGCCATGTATTTCATGATTTCAATATTATGCAGATTAAATGCAAATCACATTATCACAGAAAGAAAGTTACTAAGTAGAATACAATTATCGAACGAGAAATTAATACCAATTAAAATGATTAATAAACGGATGAGCGAATGAAATAGAACAGCTATTTATATGTATGCGTATAATATTTTAGAAAATTCTGAAAGGTTCCATCGGTATAAAATAGTCTAGTCTAACTATTCTAAAACATTCTAGTGGAAAATTGTAGAATGCTACGTCAAACGAAAAAATAACAACAAAAAACACCTATTTTTGATTATCGTAAAATAGCGAGCTCTGGTTATACGATTTAACGATCTTGACTCAATGAACAAAGATCGTCCTTTAAACAGAAACTAATAATGTCCACATGTGTTTAATAATCAAAGCCAGAGAACAAACTACGGCCTTCGGCATTATCTTGCAATTTATGACTTAAATTTCGATATATTCATTATATGAAATTGGGGGCTCTTGAAATATGAGGGCCCCCAATTTCGGATGCACTTAGGCCGAGCCTGCAATCTCCATTGTTCAATTAAAGGACACTGACCTAACAGTGATTTCAACATTCCATAATGTTTATTGATACCCTAAGTATGCCTTAGTAGTTCATGAAAATTAAAGATATAAATAGCACCTAGACCAATACTATGTCTCCCTTATTCCAATTCGCGTGATGAGCCCTGGTATTGGGCGAAATGCTTTGTCAACATTGGATAAAACAGATGTAATGTGGTTAGCATACTAAAACACATTTTTCTTTACTTTTACTCATAAATCCTTAAAATTATTAATGCGTTTTTCTCCCGCTGCTGCTGTGGTTACTCGACATAAATCTGATTTATAAATGGCTTAAACAAAATAGATAATAATTACAATTCACTTACTAAATCAGGTTTATACCGTAACAACCGTTGTTCATGACAGATGATGACATAAATAGCTAGGCCTATCTCAAGTAATTCAGTGCCTGAAATCGAAGCAACAAGTTATTACAAAATTCCAAAGTATTATAGCTGAACAAAATATACTAGCTTTATGAACCTTTTTAAATGAACTTTATACTTGTCATATCTGCCTTATTAACACTTAAGTAACATGGGCGTCTGCAGCAAAGCCGTAATTGAGCCACGTTTGTCAGAAATACGCCTGTTCCTATACCTGCGTTATTGTATAACAAAGTTTCTCGAGACTTTTCTGATAATCGTAATTAGGCTTTGCTCGGTTGTAAGTTCCAAAAAAGATTCTGAATTGAAATTGCCGTATAACAGCGAAGACCATCAAAATAACGTTACATCTAACAAAGACATATTTGTACACAACAGTACTGTTTGGTAATTTCGGTTTTTATTTAAAGAAATAAAACGGCAATGTTTTTATTCTCTTTCAGGGTAAAAGATGAGGAAATCAGAATTTTCTATGAAAACGTCTATTTAATTACTGTCATTAAAAATGAAACAGGAAATGCAGTTGCCAAGTTTTAGGTGTCTATAAACGCGTTCAACTATAACAATGAAAAGAACAATAGAGATTCCATTCTTTCTCTCTCTCTCTCTCTCCATGGAATATATTCTCCTGTTATACACAAGACAAGAATGATCACTTCTATCACGATTACCTGATTATTGGAAACCTGCCAATCTAAGTAACACTGTGGCGCTGTCATCACGCTAGAATACGCTATTCGAACAAAAAGCGATTCCCAATATTTTTTTTTTCCTTAACTTCTCATGGGAGAAATTGAGAGTACCTTCAATGTCAAATACTTAAAATAATGGTTCTTATTCATTTATAGTCACGTGTATGGTTTTCTTTATCTAGAACATAGTATTTTCAGCGAGCGTACGTTCAACACTTCTCTGTAAAGTAGTTTGTATGGAATCGACTAACAAGACATGTTGTAGCAACCGAGTGAAGTAGAAGCAGCATAGAAACCGAATGAAGAAGAAATTGCGCTGTAACCAAGTGAAACAGAAGCTCCTGTACAACAGTTCTCTTTCACCAAGAAAGGTCTGTTACTAAATCATCAAAGATAAACATCTGTTGTATATCTGAACGAAGCTTTCCTCCTGTAGGTTCTACCTCAGGACAAATATGCCCGCGGCTTTGTTAAAAATGCAAGAACAGGTAAGAAAAGATATATATGTACACATATTTTTATCCAGTAATTAGATCCATAATAAATTACTCGAGTTTGAAGATATGAATTGGAAGTAGTCTTATCCTTTCGGAAATAAATGTGTTGATAACTCCATAACACATGAATACAACTGCAAAATTAAGCATTGTATCAGTATACATAATATCGCACTTTAAAATAGTTTCAAACCGATGTAAGTGATCAACTAAACTTGTCTTAAATGTTGTTCAACCTGATCCGACTTAATGAAGCTAAACAGATATCAGAAGATAATATTAATTTCAATAACCTCCACCATATACTTACACTCATCTGTACTACTAGTTACTATCATCAACTAGTAAATCAGTTGTCCTATGCTACCGTGAATATGACGTGATTTGATTGTCTTTTGAATCTCGTGCTGGCATCACAATGGTTTCGTAAGAGTTTATAATCAATGTATTATTGTTCTATAATAATATCTTAGACAAAATTTTTATTATTGGACGTAAGTGGTCCTTTTTTATATATATAAAGTACGAAAAAAAACGTGCGTCTGTCTGTTTGTCCATTATCTAACTACTCCTAGGTCGTTGGGCCAATCTGAACCAAACTTTGTGGGATGATATTTTTGAACAAAAGCCTGTTATTGGGGCGTTTACAACCCCTCCATCCCATTGTTGCTGTTATTGAGGATTTATTATCTTTGATGTAAGTTAACGTTAGTTAAATCCATAGATGGTGCCACGTATACACGAAACACCTTATTACATAATTATAGTATTTGGCACTTATGTATAAAGTTAAAATCATAAATAATATTCAACGTTAAACTGGTACACAATCAAAACATTTTATTTGGGCCTATCTATATCCTTCAAAAAGTTGTAACGTCGAAACATGTAGAGTCGTCAACTTTTTGAAGGCCATAGATAGGCCTAAATAAAATGTTTTTGATTGTGTACCAGTTTAACGTTGAATATTATTTATGATTTTAACCTTTATTACATTTTCCATAACACAGTGTGGGGGAAGGCACACAAACATCTTATATATCTCAGGAGAAATGTAATTAAATAAAATGATTGCCACTATTGTAATAATACATAAACTCAGCTTAAGTTTATATTCCAACAGCCACAATAAGGCTGATATAAAGAGCCATTGCTTTAGATAAACCCACATTTTGCTTTGGCCCGTGACCTTTCTAGTTTGGCCCGTAAGACACTTTTGCGGCCAATGAACATCAATTAATTAATCACGTGAAACAATGTGGAAGAACATTAATACCCATCGGTGTTGAAAACGGGTAACAGAAAGCATCCCTGTCGCCACTACTTTTTATCTACCTCTTCATACAAAGTCACCCTGACCATCGCACAATGTATACCATGTTTTAACTATATACATATTGAATTCTTAAAACACGTACAAAACTTTGGTGAGGTAATAATGAATACTGTAATAATATGTTATGTTATAAATAAGTTGTGTGAAAGTTAGCATTTTTGTGTTATTTACCATAGCAAATCCCACTCCTATTTTTTAAGTTCATAACTCGGACAAAGGATGGGTACCTCAGCTTATCACATATAAAGAAAGAAATATAATAAATCCTAAACTCTTACACTTATACTCCAAGAGTTTGAGAACTGAGGATGTTCAATAAAAATTGTGAATTTTTTGTTTTATCTGTATACGCTGTGTCCTTCGAACCCCAAATTCTAGGATATAAGCTCTTAAAGAGAATAGCTGAGCCGTGAGGGGAACAGTGACATTGTAAAATAATACCCGTAGCACTAAACATAAAACAAAAACGTATAATGTCAAATAAAACAACAAAGACAAAACTTTATCGTTTTTCATAAAATATCCTTATGCATATACCATTTTGTTTAACAACGGTGTTTTAAAAGTTATCAGTTGTGTTAGTAGAGTTAAGGAATAGCGCGATAAAATTTTGAAATGCTTATACCATATAAACCAATTGTTATCGGTAGTGCATAGTAAGCCTTTTCTTTATTTTATTCACACCATTTCACCAGATTTAACTGACATCATCGGGTGAAATACAACTTAAAAAACGTGTGTGAATTGAGAAAACATAGCTCTTTCTAATATTTAATAGACCAGTTGTCTATAAAAGGTCAGATCTATTTTTATGAACATCATGCTTTTAACAAATTTGCGATTACTGCATCCCTCGTATCAAAAAAACAAACAAAAGGCTTTACACATCACATATACCCTGAATGTTGTTGAATTTCGTTTGAGTGTGTGTGTGTCAGGTTTATATATATGGATGGGAAGAATTTTTTACAGTAGATGTCTGTGACTAGTTGGAGATAAATTCCAACAATAAATAAACAGCACACAGTCCACTTGTTTTAAAATAATATATTAAAACAAGTCATATGTATATACAAATGTTCGTCACACAGTTAATTACCACAGTTGTATCCAGAGCCTAGTTGGATATAGATACGAGAGCTGTGATGGACATGGAAGATGTTTGGCGTCTCTGTCATGCTTTTCAAAACATATAACCACAATTTTGGCAAGATAGGTGGAAGCATTGTCGTTTTGGAAGTAACTGTCACGATCAGGGTACACATTCAGCGTCGCTGGATGCATTAGATCAGAATAATACTGAGGTAAGCTGTGGCATTCGTTCTACCTTCTAAAAGAACAAAAAGGCTCAGTGTATAACAGAAAAACATGCCTCAAACCATGACTCCACCAATAGAGCCAGGGACAGTTAGGACCGAAAAAGAGGTATTAGTTATTCTTGTGGCTTTTTGTTTAAACCTGTCTCTTCCCACTTGTGCCAAGATGGCAAAGGTGATGTGGTCCTTATTAGTTTAATGTCTATACTCTCTACAACACTCAAGGAGTTTTTCTTGTTGGTAATTAAATCTAGTGGTTTAAGCAATGGTCTCCTCCCATAATTCATTTGTTGCAACGTTCTTCACAAACTACGGCTGGAGATGGGTGTGGATTGCTACTCACTGAATGTCAGTTGGTGTATTATTTGATGATGATTGGACTTTACCATCCTGTCAAACTGCCTTTCTTTTCTTTCTGTTAATACGTGTTTCTGGCCACAACTTCCCTTCGAAGCAGACATTTTATTCATCTTTCTCCATTGCTGACAAACTCGAATGTCCGATATCTTGGATCACCCTATCCATGACTCCTGTGGCACCAAGTGGAAGTACACCCACTACCATACCTCTTTCGAACATTGCAATATCTTTGCCTTTCTTTATATATCTGTTAGCCAGATATTCAGTAGATGTGTTTTATTCATAGCATGGCACAAAACATCTCGTTTACAATGAAGACAGGAACACGTTTAGTGGATCAACGATCTGTGAAACAATATCCTTGTTACAGACGAACCCCGTTTAAGCCTGCAGTCGTGTTACTCATTTAGAGATCAAAGAGCTTACAAGTATATCATCGTATTGAAAACGTCCACGATGGTATTCACGATACTTATTGTTCCAAAAATAGAGTGATGTAACATCACAGTATTTAACACATTCTCAGTCCTTTATATCGTACAAGAGCCTAATAGTGTTAACTCTGTCTCTTCCAAAACATCAACACGTTACATTTTACGTTTAGCACTTGAGTAACTATAGATTATGATCTTTTATAAAATATACATTAATGATAATGCATCATATTATTAACGTTGCTGTTGCCACAGTGAATATCTAGTTTACATGAATATTATAACGTTTACAAATTCTCAATATCTACGTGAGAAGAATCTAAGCTTCCTGTTACAGTCAGCGTT
>NW_013665910.1:415213-447083 GCF_000517525.1 Limulus polyphemus
TTTGCACATAGTTTGAATAAGTGTGCAGACAATTAGAGTCATGTTTACAAAGTTTGATTGAACAAAACAATGAAACGAATTAATAACAAATATAAACACACCGAACTGTGAATCCAAAAAAGAACCAACATTTTTTTTATTATCTCGTATGATTGTCTCTTATAGTAATAGTAACATAAATATTATCTTATTCTACTTTTGATGACAGATTGAATCTACAAAGTAATGTATGTCTAGAGAGCATTTTGTGTTTCTGTATCAGTTGATCAAATGCGAACATTGGTATTTTTGGTATCTTGTGTTGTTGGTTAGAGTTCAATACGTGTTTGTGGAATCTGGATGTAGGAATCGGCGTGCACCTGGATCCTTAGCACTGGAAGGGGAACGGGGTTTAGAAAACATTGTACATTTCTTTACACATTTCTAAAATAAGGTTTAAAAGAAGAGAAACGTTTTATATTTATTCTTGAACAAGATAACAGTTGATTTAAGTTTCCTTTCTACTCTCGAAAGTTGTTAAAGACACGCACAATATTTATTATTTTGAAGGAATTGGGGACTTCAATAGACATTCGTTTTTTTTCAAAGTTAGGAAATAAGACACAATTTCCAACTGATGTTAGAGGCTATGGAACGACGCGCATAAAATAACAACTGAAATTTTCAATAAAGCCAAGACCTTCAGAAAATATTATTCTGAAATACAGAGAAAGTTATTTTTATAAATGTGAAGACAAAACATTAGCATCTGCCTCCACATCTTACGTATTCCACAGTGGACAGTGGGTCAGTGGTAATTCTAAGGACTTACAACAGTAAAATACGGGGTTCGATTCTCTGTAGTATACAGAACACAGATAGCTTATTTTTTAGCCTTGCGCTAAAATAAAAAACAACAAATAAACCATTTCATGTGTACAAGTACAACTTCAAAGCAACTTTCACCACGACCAAGATGGCGAGTAAAAAAAATTACCTTTGAGCAAATAAAGCCAATCTTCCTATCCTAATCTTGACTAAAATATCTGTTGATGCTCCAAATCCCATCTATAGCAGCATTTATTTCTATTAATATTTTATTGTACTATTTTACCTTTGCAGATATTATGTTCTGTTAGAAGTAACTGTGTTGCTTTGGTTTTGACTAAATACTGCAATATAGTTACCATGACAACTGTCTACAAGATTCCCACCGACATATTAAGAAAATATGACATGTCAGTGTATGAATAAAGATCATGGAAAAGAAGGGAAGTGACCTTGAAATATACGGCTTTTTAGTAAGAAGAGAGTGTCATGCAATAGCATGTAAATCTCCTGGCTGTTCTATCTTTAATAAAACAATACTTATTTTTTGCTTTAGAATTACTGCGCAAAGCTGCACTAAGAATGATGCGTAAGGGGTATGTAGGCATAGTCGTCCCTAATTTTGAGCTGATAGACTAGATGAAAGGCAGATAGTCAACAGCACCCACCTCCAACTCCTTGGTTAGTCTTGTCTGACAGAGTAGTGGGAATTCATCGTTATGGTTCCGAAGTACGGAGCGCATTTGTATAACAATGGGTCGCGAACCGTGAATCCTTGGTTTGACAGTCTGGGCATGTCAAATACTCGGCAATGCTTGGCCCAACAATATTTAAGAAATAACACGTTTAGCGACGTTAGTCATATTGACACTTCCATCAGTTACATTGATAGCATCGACGATTTTTGAAACTAATTTACGTCCGAATAATAACTTATAAAACAACTTACTTTATTCAAAAACAATATGAAAATGTCTTATAGTTCCTGTGTGTTTACTTTGTTAATGGTTGTTTTATAATTAACCTTATAAGGTGTTCGAAGATCTGTATGCTACACATACAGGAGCTTCGTGAATATGAATACACATTCCCAACAGACAGGTAGTTTGTAGTGTTGATTTGTGTGCAAGGTCATGATACGGCGAGAAACTTCGTGAATTAGAAAGAGGACAGATTATAGAGTGTTGAAAGTGTCAACAATAATTTAGCAACAAATTCACAGAAACGTAACTTCATTGAATGTGGTCATATGTGAATGAGCACTGCCTATGACGTCTGTGCAATTTGTAGGTGCATAGCAACATCTGAGGCCAAAGTCCAGATAGAATCTTATGAAAGAAGACGTTCCTAAGATATGACTTAGTAAATATATTTTTCGTAAGAGTGTTTCATGAAAGGTTTCATATCTGAAGAATCTTCTTAAGTTCTTGCCTAATTATGATATGTAAATAGGTGTCTTAAGACTAGTACTAAACATTGCCGCCACTAGAAATTACATAAAATAATTATTTTAATTTTGACATAAATTACTCCGATATATTAACATTGCTTTTATGTAAAATATTTTTTAATGAAAAGAATAACAAAGGAAAAAAGTGGCATTTGTTAGACAAGACTAAAGAAACTCCAGGCTTGAAGAAGTATTCTATAACTTATAGTACTTTAAATTATTTCCCTGTTCGTAATTAATTGAAATAAATTTTGTCAAAATAAATGACAAGAAAGATACGTTGCACTTGTGAAAACTACATTATGGCACTTTGTACAAATTTTATTTACCATAAGTGATTTGCTTTAAAAGATCCTTAGTCAAGACATTCCTAAAGTAGCTTTTTGCAACAACTTTTCAAGTCTCATTTTAAGTATTAACTTGGGGAAAATGTAATAAATTAATTAAGAAAGATCTTAAGAGGTTTTCGTCAAACTAGACCGTGGAAAGATAAACGGTACACTGCCTTCAAGAATGCTCTCCAACTTCATATAAAGCGTGTTTGTACTAAAGTCTGAAATAGAAAACTCAATCTATAACGGTATTAGCATACTTTTATATAAATTTTTCTGTTTGCTATATTTGGATTACAGATAATGTGTTTTTAATTTAGTAACTTAAAGATATTCAGTTTTAAAAATATATCTTTTAGCACTCATTACAAAACTGGTCACATTTTATGAACTTAAGTTTTAATTAAACTAAACCTTTTCCTGCTTTGACTAGTTTTAGTGAGTAGATGAAACGTCAAGCTTTTGGATTAATTTGTTAATTACATTCATGATATATTGATTAAAGATTAATTTCTATTATGGAGTAGGTATCAGAAAGAAACCTTAGATAAATACAAACATGCTATTCATCTTTATGTGTTTTTTTTTTTGCTTTTCATTCTCATAAGTATGTGTAGCAAAATTCAATCCAAAATTAAACTCTAGAGCTATTTATCCACTAAAGCACACAAAAGTTACAAAATTACGTCTCATTTTATATCTTAGTTCTTTTTTCAGGCTGTATTGAATTTACCAAAACGATAATGTGCCACAAAAAAGCGCCAGATAGAAATATATGAAAACAGAATAAATACAATATTTTCCCATCTAAAATACGCCATTATTGATTGAGAAGTTAATTTTTCATTAATATTAATTAAATACTCATTAGTACTTGTTAATATGATATGCAGGCATAACATGCGTTTTCTCCCTTCTAATGTCAATGTAGAACTTGTAACAATTTTCGCTTATTCTGAATCTATTTAGTTTTTGCATAACACGTGGTTCAGAAAACCGTCAATCTGATTTTGTTCTAGCTGCCTTTGTTCCTTTGTTGTTCTCTAAAGATAATATTACCTGCTCCACCCACAGATGACACTGTTGTTACGCTGCACGTTGTGCAAATAACATATGTTTTTAGCTGGGAGGGCAGATGATATTTAGAGGTTACAGCCTCCCCTATGTTGAATGAGAATGACTAGTATGTAGTTAACGCTAGTCACTATGGGCAAATCTAACGCTTTCCTTTAAGTAAGAAACGTCAAGTTTAAAAACCACAGCACCCCAAGTGAGTTAGTAGAACCGAAGGAATCTTTAGGGGAAGAGCGCACTGATCGACTTACGAGTCCAGAAGATAAATGTCGGTGTCCATAAATCAAATACGCACACTGTGCTTTTGTTCATTGATTTAAATAAAGCTTGTTGTCATTTTGTATAAACACAAATTGTGTTCAGACTGTTGATTTCTTTGCTTAAACTCGGTCAATTCATTAAACTCAGTATTACTTAGTAATTTATCCTGCCGATTCTCCTGTTATCATCGGACCTAACTAGTACTCTTGGCAGAAATCAGTTTATAATAAGAAAACCACATGCATTAACGCACTTAAAACATGACTTTTGTGGCCTTTCACTAGTTCATCAAAAATTATATAAAAAAAAATAATCACTTATAAGTTCAAGATTTTATGTGAAATATATGCATCATATTTAATTTCATTAAATATAACTCATGATGGAAATATTTTTGAATGGATCCAGTACACAGATGTATAAGTTTGTTTTCAAAATTTGGAGAGAACGGAAGATGTTGTCATATGCTTTATCAAAACACATCATATTACTCAGTACTATTGCTTTTGAAATGTGAAAGGGCAGTCTCTTGTTAATGAAGAAGTGATGGGGACATATATCCCCAGTCAATTAATATATTTCGTTTACTCTCCACAAATATAACTTTATTAGAATTAGTTGATTTTAAAGCCAGTTTAAAGTTTTGCCTCACGTAGTGAATGTGTTTGTATCTATTTAGCAGCATTATTAAGAGCTATTTCGCTGACGGCTTCGAATCAGCTGCAACCAGCAAGACTTCCCGGACATTTAAGACAGCTAATCCCCAAATCTTTGTCGCTGAACGTCACCAAGTTTATAGTGGATCTAATGTTTATTGATAACGTTCACTAGGGCACCTGGTACAGGGTTAAACGATACATACTTGTTCTACACGTGTGTTTGTTTTAGCGCAAAGCCACACACTGTCTATCGTGGGTAACCGATGCCAGTATTTTAGCGCAAACTTACTGACGACTCAGTGAGAGACGTGTCAGATGTTAATAAAGTGTCGTTGCAATGAATTACATGCTCTATTATAAGACTGAATAAGTCTAGCCTTTCTTTCTCTCCTTATATTCATATGTACATGATTCATTCAATTATATTTATATGTACATGATTGATTCCATTATATTCATATGTACATGATTGATTCAATTATATTCATATGTACATGATTCATTCAATTATATTTATATGTACATGATTCATTCAATTATATTTATATGTACATGATTCATTCAATTATATTTATATGTACATGATTGATTCAATTATATTTATATGTACATGATTCATTCAATTTTACTTATAGTTAGTACGTGTATTTAGGTCACAGCTGGTGAAACAGTTTATTAATTACTAAAATATATCCATTTTCTTTCCTCAAAACGCCACATGTAGTGTTTTGAATGTTTTACTGATGGACATCGAGAAAATGGTTCAGTGTCGTAATTCCCCTGTGAATAGTCTTCCCCGCATATGAAAGATAACGAAACCAACAAGTCTTTTACTTAAAGATATTTGTTTCTATTGATTTTATATGTTTACGAGACAGAAATGCTAATATGCTTTCTTTAATTTCAAGGAAGATTGGTAAAGAAGTATTATCTATGACAAATATATTTTTGCAGAAAACCAATCTTGAAATCAAGTTTTCTTCTTGTAGTTCTTTTGTGCTTTCCAAAAGCACTCCAACTTTCCTGCTACGTGATATCCATTTTAATAGACATATTTACGTCAAATTATTAAATTTTGTGTTCGAAATATTGTATGACTTTTTCACCTTAGCATAATTCACGAGCTCTGTTGTCATAGGAACGATTATATTAACTTGTCGTTAAACTTCTATATTCAAACGTCAAATGTTCTCCCTTTACTCGTAGATTTTCAATAGCTCAATCTTCTCGCCACGTGGCTAAGATAAACTAAATGTAAGTAGATGGAACTTACGTGACTAAATTTCCCCAACTTCTCTATTTTCTCCCTCTCCATTCTTAAAAATAGACTCGACCATAAATCGATCAATATATTCTGGTATACTAACAAACGCTACTTATTTCTGAGAATAATCTCGACTATAACTACCACACTCTGCGCCTGCGTGTGCGCGTACATTTAGCTTCCTCGAGTTTCCCCAGTGAAAGACCCGCTTTCTGCATGTAGACAAAGCCGAAAAAAAAAACAAGAGTGTGCCAAGTTAAGTTGGTGTGTGGGGTTCCTGTTTATCAACAAGAGAAATATATCTTGGGCTGATGTAAGGAAGATGATTAGAACAAACAGATGGTGGATTGGACTAGACTGAAGAAGACTAAAATATGTGTGTAACTGGTGTTGGCCGTTATTTTGAGAGCCTATAACAAATGATTCTCGCCTGAAACCGAAAAAAAAGTTATATTAAGAAATGGTCATTACAAGTTATTCGCTTTATTATTTTCCCCATGTAAGAAACAAAACATATTCCAGGACATAAGTTTGGGGATTTCACACCTTTCACTCCATTTGAACTACACCCAGAGGCTGTAAGAGACTCGGAGAGGCAGTCGTTAAAAAAAAGTATATTTGAACTGGTGGAAGTCTCACGACTGTACCGGTTGTCGTGTATATTGTGACACAGAAATAATTTCAACATCACCATGACAATGGATTCCACGGGTTTTAAGGTAAGAAGATACTTCTCAGCATATATTTAACGAATAACAGTTATGTCACAAACTTATACCACAGTTATGTTGCATTAACATGGATCTGCTTTTCATATTAAATTTAAGATCCAAACGTTCTCTAAGCTCTCTCTCTGGTGGATCAGCGATAAACTTGAGGGATTGTAACGCTAGGGATTCGATCTCTAAAGTTGGTACAGTGCCGATAGCCCATTGTGAAACTTTACGCTTAACAGCAAAGAAATAAAAGTTCTATATGAATTATATGTTTTTATCAGTTTGTGTTTAGAAAGACAAGTAAGAAACAGCTAACTGGTAAAGTTGTTCCGCAACGTCATTTTACACATGTAATTTTATAACCACAAAGAAATTGGAAAAAATACACAGATAAATATGAATTCATTTATATAGAAATTGTTTTGTTCAAATACAGTACACAGTCGTCATTCTAGGTTGAAAGTAACATCTTTCAACACGTTTCGAGATAGCTGAAATACGTTTTGCTGGATTGCTAATAACAATTTAATACAAACATTATTCATTTTATTTTATTAATAACCTACACATGTATAAAAACAGCCTTCCCGTATAATTGTGAATATTGTTGTACACTAAATTTTGCTAGGATGCACGTATTAGATGTTGCTAAGAGATTAGTATACTGGTCAGGAGCAATTAACTTTTGGATAACCCTGTATGTATTTAAACCCAAACGTGATAGCGTAACATTCTGTCTTAATTGTGCCTTCAAGGAAATAAAAATTCAAGTTCAAGACAATTAGGAATACACTAAACGGATATCGTCCTATGATTAATGTAATTCTTGAATTGGGCCCCAACATGCTCGTGCCACCGCGTCTCTTACGACACTAGCCAAGCACTAAGCTTTCTCTTGTTCGTCAGAGGAAGCTGGTGGTCTCTGAACGTGACATATGTATTATGAATTATAAAAGTAATTTCTCACTTAGTGTTGTCCGCCAGAGACTTGACCAATATCGACTGAGCTATATTAGTGCAAAGATTGTTCTTCTCTATTTGAGTGTTACAGTACCATGATTCACCTTTGCACATCAACATGCAGCTAGTTGTACTAACTAATTATACGGTGTAGGGGACAGATCGGCCGATCTAATAACTTAATAGTGAACGAACATCTGTGTTGGGGTGACGGGTAATAGGTTAGGATGATGACTCATCTTAGACTGGCTAAACATTGTAAAGTATCAATCAGATTGGGTGGTTGTGGGATATAGATACATGAATCTTAGCAACAATCAATAACTGTATCATCCGTTTGAGATCATATACGAACAGTACAAAAACATTTCGTGCAGTATGACAACGAACCAACGAGTTTTGATACTTAAAATCAAATGATGTCTACGCAAAAGGAATTTAGGGGCTGATCATTTAACTGTTCGACTACCCTGTAGCTTTTGTACCATATGTTAACTTAATACATTTATTATCATATCCCATTCAACCAAATAGAAAAGAAATGAAATATAGAAAGAAGGTATAGATGCAAACAAATCCTAGCGTCTAGAAATATAAACAAACGCCATACCATTTGCGTTTATTGCGCACAATATCATACAACATAACAGCTTTATTGCGCACAATATCATACAACATAACAGCTTTATTGCGCACAATATCATACAACATAACAGCTTTATTGCGCACAATATCATACAACATAACAGTTTTATTGCGCACAGTATCATACAACATAACAGCTTTATTGCGCACAATATCATACAACATAACAGCTTTATTCTACACGACAGACTCCAATAGGCAGTATTAATTTGTATTCTCTTTTCTTTTCTACTTTTGCTAGATTACAGAAACTAAATTACAGTGCAACACTAACGAGGTGTATGTCACAAAGCACGAAATGTTTACATAAATGTCAGCACAACTATGGACATCGATTATTTATTATATTTTAAGGATCAATTGTGTTAAGATATAATTCTTATAAATCACATATCCAAATTATAAGGTAACGTAGATATTGAATCGTCAATCTGTCAGAAGTGTGAGCTTTCTAAAACTGTAAGATTTTTAATGCAATATCTATATGACAAATTTAATCAAGAATATAACAAAAAAATAACGGCTCTCACGTCTTTCTCAAGAGTTAGCATTACGAGCCATTCGTGACAGGTATACAGAGAAGTATATAAGGTTCTAAGTGTAGATATACATATCATAGGTTCGTGCGTTTCATGAATAGTTTTGTATTTTATTCATGGAAACTACTAAATGCAACTTATAAAAAAGACAGAGATGAAATTAACAAAGTTGAATGCATCTCGAAAACTGGGGTATTTCATAATATCAACTTTTCGTTAACAGAAACAGTTGAAACGTTTCTTTCTAAGTAGAATACCCACGTATACAGAAATACCTACAGTTCTAATGTTATTACGTAGATACTCCAGATTAATTATTGTTTTTTTTTGTTCGTTTGAAGTTAAACACAAAGCTACAGAAAGGGCTATCTGAGCTCTGCCGACCACGAGTATCGAAACCCGGTTTCTAGCGTTTTAAGTCCGCAGACATACCGCTGTGCCACTGGCGAACATTCATTTTTGAAGAAGCTTGAAAGATAATCTCAAAACTGTTCAATATAGCTCTCTTAAGCACTTCTAATACTTTTTATGAAATACGAATAAGAAAGAGAAAATTATGATAAAAATGTGGCTTTTTAAATAGTGTCATGAATCTATTGGGAAAGTTCATCAAACCAATGAAATATCAGGCTTTACAAAACAAAACATGCCCATGCGCAGAAGATTTGAAATGGGGGTTCTAATTTGTGAGATCAAAAGCCAACACATATTGTGCGAGGCACAATCAGCATAAAAAGCATACTAATGCTACGGGGGTCTGGGGGTCATGCGACTACTTCAAGCGAAAAAATGCTAATGCTTTATCAGAAGAATGTAGACTAGGTAGAAAACGTTAAATATCATAAGCAGCTGCTCTATAAGTATATAAAGGATTAGATTTTCTACGGTTAAATACTTATTAGACCACCTTTACACGTTTGTTTGTTTCAGCATAGTTGTTCCAAGACTAGAGGGAAGGTGCCTACTTGAGGGTAGTAAATTCCTGTGCCATTCCTCCATTCCATTAAAAAAAACATGGCTTTTTTCGTCTTATTAGTAGGCCTGGCTTGGCCTGGTGGTTAGGGCGCTCGACTCGCAATCTGAGGGTCGCGGGTTCGAATTCCCATCCCACCAAACATGCTCGCCCTTTCAGCCGTGGGGGCGTTATAATGTGACGGTCAATCTCACTATTCGTTGGTAAAAGAGTAGCCCAAGAGTTGGCGGTGGGTGGTGATGACTAGCTGCCTTTCCTCTAGTCTTAAACTGCTAAATTAGGGACGGCTAGTGCAGATAATCCTCGTGTAGCTTTGCGCGAAATTCAAAACAAACTAACAAACTTAGTGTTACCAATTTATTTTCTTTAATAAGCTTTCGACTTCTACAGCGTTTAGAAGTCTTAAAACAGCTTTCAACGTGGAAAAACTGTTTTGTTTTCATTTATTGATCCAAATCATGTGGCTAAAATGTTTGCCCATATTGTAACAAATAAGATCATTACTATTAAGATGGAATACAAATACACTTATCACTATCAAACTGAGAAATGCATGTTATATTAAACATATACATATATAATTTGTATAATGAGACAGGTTCTATGGACATCATGAACGATTTATTACAACAACAAACAATTTTATCAGACACTTGCAGAAAGATGTGTAATTCAGCATTTCACCTGTCACAACAAAACCTTACCAAAACATATATAATGACAAAATATAACATCAAATTATTATAAATAGCATCTGTAACCTCATATCAGTTCATATTAAACATTAAGTACTTGGTTGGTCATCCTCGTACTTTAATCACCTCTACAAAGCGATGCGGCATGCTGTCGATGAGGTTATTGATGCAATCCACCGTGATTTCATTCCAAATTGTCACTAGAAGGCACTGTAACTCAGCTACAGTAGCTGTTTTAGAGTCGTGGTTAGCAATTTTCCGGCTCACTTCTGCCCAACAGTTCTCAATGGAATTACAACCTGGAACTTTGCTGGCCATAGCAATCTTGTAACGTCCTCCTGGTCGAGATAATCCTGTACATTACACGCACTCTGGGCAGTGTCATTGTCATCCTGGAATACAAAGTTACTGCCAAACTTTGTTCAAGCATATGGCAGAAATATCATCTCCATATGATGCCTGTAGGAGACGCCAATGACGTTTCCTTAGAGGATATGAAGTGCAGATTTTCCAACATGATGAATAATTGTCCAAACATGTATTGCACCACCCATATTTGTGTTCCCTGTTGGAAAGATAGTCTTCTGTCATGTGTTATCCAGGCAAATGATGAACACGAATACTACCATCAGCTTTAACGAGCCATAAAAAAGACTCATCTGAAAAACTGACATGTCACCAGTATCCTAACTGTAAGTTAGAATGTTGCCTTGCCCAAGTAACAAGGTGATGGTGGTGAATTCCGCTTAATATCAGTTCGCAGATAGCCCTTCTTGTAAAATAACCTTGTTGGGTCAGTCTCCTATTCATTGTTCTTCTGAATACCCTGGAATAAATGTGTTCATACCAATTGTGTCATATGGTGTTGCAAGACTTCTTTCAACCTTGATGTGGTAACCTGATCAAAACACGGTCATCTCAGGAGTAGGTTTTCGACGTCTACCAGTAGACTTTCTTGGAACAACGTTTCCTGTAATCTGATGACATTTCAGGGTTCTGGATACAGTACACTGGGGGTACCTTACTGTTCTGGCAATGTCCGTTTGCTTCATACCATTTTTGGACAGTCAAACAATTTGATGCCCTATAACTTCTAGCGCATGACAAGGCATGACTCTATACTAAGTATGTTTCGAAAAATAATAGACCTAAAGCACACCCTTTTGTACAAAACAGGTGTGTATGTGTGGTTTGACGAACAAATGCTCAAAACAACTTATACAGATAAGAATAACAACTCGTACATGTTTGTCTAATCATACGCTACCTTCTCTGTTACTACTCGGGCATTTACTCAATAACTCCTCCATGCATGTAGACAATAACATCAATATAGAAAATGCAAGCAAACATTTTGGCCAAGACTGCAATACGTAAGTAGCATCAAACCTATTTTCGTTTTTATGCTTTAAAAAGTTGTTCACCCATTAGAAAAACGTACAAAGAAAAAAACACTTAGCAAAATAATGATCCAAAACAGGAGAAGTCTTTTTTGAAGTACAAGTTGTGCGTATATTCAAGATATACACACAGAGCTTGAACTAATATATACTTTGTAGGTATTTTTATTGTACACTAACTCCGTCGTCTATTATGGTTTATAATACCACACAGACAACCGATCTACGTATTTTATCCTTCTTTATCCTGCAATCTGTGAGTATAAATAACAACTAACCTGCTGGTTTGCCAGTTCATCTGAATGATAGTAAAGTTAATTCAAATAAATAATAATAAATATATAACTGGCATTAGAAGATAAACCATATTGTGTAATTAATCCTTACCGTATTTCCGAGTTGTAAATTACATAAATAAACTTGACAATAACCACACTTAATCTACTTAATCTGGTTCACACCATTACAGTTGTTATTTATGCAGTTCATGTTACAGATTGAGCCAATACCACCATTGGGTTTGTTGGATCCCAACCGTCATACGAGCACTGGTTTTAAGCGATAGGTTTCGTCAACAGTAGATATAACATGTATAGTATGGTTAACAAACTATCAAATATTGCTCTTTACTTTCACTCATAAGCTCTTAGAATAACACACCTGATATAACATGTATAGTATGGGTAACAAACTACCAAATATTGCTCTTTACTTTCACTCATAAGCTCTTAGAATAACACACCTGATATAACATGTATAGTATGGGTAACAAACTACCAAATATTGCTCTTTACTTTCACTCATAAGCTCTTATAATAACTTATAGAAATATATTAAAAATAATAAAATAACTATTCAGCACACCAACAATTTGTTCACTACTAGACTAAACTAACTATTAAACATGTGAACCATCCGATTATTACCAGACTAAAAAAGTGTCCTTTATCGGTTATATTTTGATTAGTTTATGACTCTCAAGGACAGGTACACCTATACCTCCATTTAAAAATACACTAAGCAGAAGTTTATCTGAACAAAATCTCTCTCTACTTTTTACTGCTCTTAACCTTATCCATGTTATAAAAATGCGTACCAGAAATCCCACACTAATGATAATATTTGTCGGAGGGGACCATAGTTAGAAGCACAAATAATTTTACCTTTGCTACAGTCTTTCCAATCAGAAGCTAGTACTTTAAGGGGAGAAAAGTGCCCCAATGTCAAAAATATTTAAAACATACCATATGCATTTAAATTTTTATTACCAGAGTTTGTTGAACATTTCCATTCACGAAATACAAACATAAATTGTAAATATTTTTATTATTAACGAATTATACCCAGTCTGAGAATATATATTATTTAAATGAAGAGTGGAAAGAAGCAAAAGTAAAATAATTATTGTTTTCATTGACGTTCAGAAAACTTCGGGTAACAAAGTGGAGTTTTCATCTCGCACACATCCCTATCAGAATCAAGTTCTATAAAGCTGGATCCCCCACACTTACTTATTGTTCAACTTCTTACCGCTAGGAGAGCTCATGCTGTCTTGACAAGTTCACTCACCTAATTGATAAACACCCTTTTAAAGGTGGAAAACGAATTAATATGCACAATTATTTGACTGATCCATGCCACACAAATAAATGTCATGTAACTTCAAATGCTTTCCAGTATGAGTTAAAAAGTATATTGTCAATAATTTTTATCGTTTTATTATTGTAGAGTGTAATTTTTAAAAACATACTGTACTAAATAGCTAAAAATACTAAGTAGACTCTGCCATCAGGCTGGTTTATATACAATTTTGTTTTTGTTTGTTGTTTTTCTGTCTTAGAACTTTTGCGAAAAGTTGCACAAAGGGATATCTGCACACAGTCACCCTTAATTTGGAGCTGGTGGGCTAGAGAAACGACAGTTAGTCAACAGCGCCTACCGCCAACTCTTGTGCTACTCAAGTCTGACCGAACAGTGGGATTTGACCGTCACTTTTATGGAGCACCTGCAGCCCCATAGAGTGGCCGCGTTTTTTGTGGCAACGAGCCATAAACCAGGATTCTTAGAATTCAAAGTCCGGGCACCCTAACCACTAGGCGACGCTCAGCTCAGATGCTTGTGTAAAATTCTATAAAGGTAGCAGGAAAGTAAGCCTTTTGTAATGAAAGATTACATATCATGCAGAAAAACCAAGACGTAAGAAGAATGTGTTTGTGATAAGCAGGCATATCATTTATTTTCCATCATACTTATAACTAGTGGAAATTCTTAAAATATTCGTTTAGTCTGTTGACATAAACACGTGATCCAGTTCTAGTTGTCTTTGTTGTTGTTCTCTATAGCAGATAATACCTACTTTGCTGGGGATGTTGCTGTAACTTCACCCCTTTCTGCAGAATAATTCAATGACAGCAACGTCTTTCACTGTCCGAATGGATGATGCCTGTGGGTAACAGCCTTTGAATGTTGTGAGAGAACTACAGTCACGTAGTGACGCTCATCATACTTGAACAGAACCAAGGTTTAATGTTTCCTTAGGGTGTCTTATTTCAAGTCATTTCTGCTTGGTTTTCAACGTGAACAGTTCTTCAAAAAATCGTCTCGAGGAAAGAAAACTGCCGATCTATTCACTGATCCAATAGTAAGTAATTGTCTAAGTGTCCAAGTCTTTTTGTTTTTTTTGTAATTTATCATAAAGCTACACAATGGGCTATCTGTGCTCTGCCTACCACGGGTATCGAATCCTGGTTTCTAGCATTGTACGTCCGCAGACATACCGCTGTGTCACTGGGGGCTTGTCCAAGCAAATACGCAAACTGTTTTTTTTGTGTGTGATTTGTTTTGCTATGCTTTCAAATAAATACTTACACCAGTGTCCATTCTATATCTCACATAACTTAAAACTCAATCGTTCGTCAAACACAGATTACTTTGCAAATTTCCTGTTCGGTCCTCCCGTTATTAAACAGACTTATCTAATACTTGCGCTGAAATCAGAATATTTATTACATGTTCTTCATTAAATGGAAATTAATATTGTACCAGAAAACAGATTGTTACTTTACCAGCCTTGAAAGATTCGTGTCAACCTAGTTTCTTATATTATTCGTATCCTACTGAAATAATTAAAGTCAACGTTGACGTAGAACATTTCGCGGAAACAGTAATTATTGAATTCACGAGGAAACTTTATTTGAATACGAAAAAGCTTAAATTGCTTTTGTAGGTGGCAAATTAATCTGGTTAGTAAATAGGTGGGTGTTTAATTTTCTATGATATATATATATATATATAAAGACAGGACAACGTCTCAGGTCTTAAGTTCAAAAAGGAGACATTTTCGTCAACTTATTACTGATATGCTCGTAAAGCATAACATAATTGGTGACCAAATTGGAAAATAATTGATTTCAATAAAAAAACAAAACTTGGAACATAGAATTTAATACTGTGTTATTATTTCAAACCCAAAATGGCATAATGTACAATTGAAGAAAAATAAATATAACTTGTCTGTCCATAAAGGTTATGCAAATCTGCCATCGTAAATCAACAAATTATTATACTGACATCTAAGAAGCATGAAACATTAACAGGTTATATAGTAACGCACTGGAATGTAAAAGCGAGAAAAAAACGAATTATTGGGAATTTATTGCTAGCTTTGTAATATTCTAAAAAAAGGCCAAATTTTACAAAAAAATTTTTTTGAATCAAATTCTTATAAAATGTCATGCTGGACATCAATTTCTTCTGTTACCAACTTTATCTTTGCTATTCTTGTTGGTTTTACTACCAAACGGCCTGGTGGTTAGGGCACTCGTTTCATAGTCTGTAGGTCGCAAGTTCGAATCTTGCCACAAAACATGTTCGCCCTTTTAGCCGCGGGGGCGTTATAATGTGACAATCAATCCCACTATTGGTTGATAAAGATTAGCCTAAGAGTTAGCGGTATAGGGTGTTGAATAGCTGTCTTACTTTTATTCTATCATTTTAAAATTAGTGTAGGCTAGAGCAGATTGCTTTCGAGTAGCTTCGTGCGAAATTCAACAAATGAATGCCACCTAATAGTAACAAAGAGATTAGCTAACTGTATTTGGTAATTTATTGAAGTTTCTTTAATGTCAACACATATACTATATCACCACCTTTTCTTTAACAACTTCACCTATCACAGAATTAGGTCCCATTACTTCTTAATCTTTGTTACCCTTTTCTGTCAGTACTTCACCTATTACAAGATTAGGTCCCATTACTTCTTAATCTTTGTTACCCTTTTCTGTCAGTACTTCACCTATTACAAGATTAGGTCCCATTACTTCTTAATCTTTGTTACCCTTTTCTGTCAGAACTTCACCAATTACAAGATTAGGTTCCATTACTTCCTAATCTTTGTTACCCTTTTCTGTCAGTACTTCACCTATTACAAGATTAGGTCCCATTACTTCTTAATCTTTGTTACCCTTTTCTGTCAGTACTTCACCTATTACAAGATTAGGTCCCATTACTTCTTAATCTTTGTTACCCTTTTCTGTCAGTGCTTCACCTCTTGCAATATAAAGTTTTATTATTTCTTAATCTTTATTACCCTCTATTCTGTAAACAGCTGACTTATTTCTTATTAACCCTGTGAGCACATAACGTATTAGAAAATAAGATTTTATCATAATTATTCCTTGTAATTATTTTCTCTAAACAAATGATCCCATTGCTTATTCTTTTCTAGCCTCTTTTTCCGTATAAACCTGACCTATCACAAAGGAAGATTTTATAACATTTAAACCTATATTTGTAAAGTAAACACGGATAAAACAATCTTAGTTTTTTGCTCAAAATTAAATTAAAATGAGCACATTTTTTTAATCTTTTATATTGAAAGTGATGCTTCTGAACGTTTGGGGGGGGGGGTGAAATACATCGTTCATAGGTTAGATTGATTTCGTAAACAAAAAACTTCCCGCGACGAGAAGATCACTAATTATGTTTGCAGTTAAAGAAACAGGAAGTTAAAAAATATTGCAATTCGGATTAGAGTTCGCCGCTTATTTTTATATACATATTTTAGTTCTGGATCAAACATTGAATCTCTAATCAGAATGTTTAACATTAATATCATCCTCTTTTATAAAACTAACTTACAAACAATTCCTGATCAAGTGATATCTGGTATTGTATTTGCAAATTTTAACCTGAGACAGCCATCAGCACTCGCTGCCACAAGGGCTTTGTCTGGCTTTGACCCTTTATAATAACGGAGTTGATTGTCATTCTTATAACGCATCCATAGCTGAAAGTGTGTAACATGTTCAACAATATCGCGATGCAAAACTTGTATCTTAGGATCCATAGCCTGATACACTAACCACTAGGCCATGCCAGACTTTATTCTTAAAGACTCTCTTATAAATCCGATCTTCTGACTAACCTGCTAAAGTCACAAGTTTTATAATTAAAAAGTAAGTAAATTCCAAATAAATTAAAACGACTTTGTAGTATAAAACAAAGCCAGATTTATTATTGAAAAGAACATAGTAAGTGAAAATTATGTTTAATTTAAATTTTATGGGGTCTGTTGAGTTTTTGTAGGAAATTTTCTGGAAATCAATAACTGTTTATTAACACTGCATCAAATGTAGCGAAAGTTTAATATCACAAAAGAATCAGTTGATTAGATTTTCATTATAATAAGACTTAGGTCAAGGCAGGTTCTGACGTCAATTCGACTATTAAATATATTCATTTGACGTATCAGTTAACTCCAATAATTCAAAACTTAACAGATATTTACTGCATAATTCCAATCTGTCAATTTCATTAAAGCACAGCCACCCACAACGTGAAAAATTCAAATTTGAACCTTCATTGTGCAGCAGTGATTGGTTCGTCCTCAGACCTGTCATCAGTTAGACGCTTCTTTCGTCTGACACGAGACTCTAGTAACTCTGGAGCAATTGATAATTATTTGGCAAGTTCGTTAGCAGTTGTCATGGCGCCTTCTAATCTTTTTTTTCTGTATTTAAAAAAAGGTTTGCTGTATGTCGGTGACTAAATTACATGCAATGCCAGTTCATCAGCGAACTTAATTTCCAAACAACGTACAGGGAAACAGAAAAGTGAGTGTATATTTCGAATACACAAACCATTAACGTGGCCTTTTTTTCCATATTTTTTCCTTTTCCAGACTGATTTTTCGTTAGGTTCAAAAAGGGTGCCTGTACTTGTTTGAACAGGTCCATGTGTTACTGATGTAGCTCTTGTTCGATTGTCCATATTTATGGTCATGGATCACTGTTTGAAATTTCGAGTTCCGGTATCTTTTTATTATCTTCGTTAGTTGTTTCTTGAAAAAGCTCTTCTGCTAATTCGATATCCTCTATTCTGTAGTAGTTGTTACTTTCTTTCAGTTAATTGTCAACTGTTGATTCTGCCAATGTGCTTCTCAAGTGCCCTTTTTTGCCGTTTCATGGCTATCTCTTATTGCCTTCTCTCTTTTCTTTTCATCACCCAAGAGTTGGCGGTGGGTGGTGATGACTAGCTGCCTTCCTTCCAGTCTTACACTGCTAAATTAGGAACGGCTAGCGCAGATAGCCCTCGTGTAGCTTTGCGCGAAATTCAAAACAAACAAAATTTTCATCACCCGAAACTTACCTTTTCTTAGCCCTTCAATCATTTTGTAAATAAGTATTAAATGTTTTTTTTTTAATGGTTAATTTATTATTTAATTGTATTCTTTCTCGCTATCTTATTTCTCTGTTTCAATTCTTCTTTTGGTTAATTCTCTTTTTTTAATCATTTGTCTTTACAACTTTCTGATTTATTTGCCAGCTGTTACCCCTAACAATAGCGAACTGTCCATTAGGTCCGATGTCTTGAGACCCTTTCAGCAGGTAGGTATGCAAAAGCATTTTCGACAGCTCTGGTCAAGGTTACATCAAAAGATGATCAACAAATTCAATTCTAAAGGCGAAGGAAAGAACACTCTATATTTAGAATGTTATAAATAGGTCAAGGCGTTCTGAATATTAAACTTAGAAGTAACAAGTCAGAGGTCAAGGCCTCACTTTTTGGGTCTAACGGTAGTACCAGGACTTTATATACAATGGCGGATTGGGCACCGGAAAAATTACCTGTAGGCTGATGGGTATCAAACAAAGTCGTGAATTCTTTTAACGTTATTTAAATCGAGCTTAAAAGAGTGCCCAACTTCCATTTACGGCTTGTATTTGTTTGTTTGATTGTTTGGAATTAAGCATAAAGCTACACAATGGGCTATCTCTGCTCAGCTCACCACAGGTATCGAAAGCCGGTTTCTACCATTGTAAGTCCGCAAACATACCGCTGTGCCAGTGGGGAGCATATGTGAAGTAGTTTCAGTTCATGTAATATTTGGTCAGATAGGTCTATTCTTCAGTTTCTACTAGGACGGGCAATAACTATAATAAACGTTGAATTGTAAATAAAAGCATTCTACAATATATTTATATTTAATTCATGAACTGTTTTGAAATTACTTTCAGTACATATTACATTAAACACAGCACTCCATTCAGTTTATTTTTGTTGTTGTTGTTGTTTTTCAGGAATAACTCTCCCCCGATCTCAGTAGAGGATCGGTATAAAAATAATTTTCTCGGTCCGTTTTTAATATCCAATCAGCCCCTGGTTATGCGTGTTCAATATGAGGGCTGTAAATCGCATTCTGCTGCTAGAGAAAAATTGGTCAAATGTATTAGATAAAAGAATGACATCGTACTAATACGTATTCATCTTCACAATGTGGAGGTTAAGAAGTCATAAGTCAAGGAGGCAGAAAAGATTGGTCAATAACTGTGTATCTAGAGGTATTTTATATACAGTATGTAAGTTTAACCACAGAAGAGATTGGTAAATATCGGAGGGTCGTGTAGAAATACATATATTACATTCAATATGAAGGTTTGGCGTGAGCTACTTTTCTACATCGTTTTATTACAAGTTGACCTTCATGAACCCAAAGATTCTGTGGGCACTGGTTCTAATGATTCTAGTGAAGTAAATACATTGTTTGTATGGCATGATATGACAGTAATAAATTAAAAATTAATGTTAAATGAGAAGTTATAGGGATTGAAAAATTGATTAAAATATAGAACTTTAGAATATATTCAATTTGATAATGTTAAAGATAGCTCTCTGATGATGGAATTTATAAATTAAAGAAAAGTTATTATTGTTATTTTGCTGTAGCCATGATATTTTTGTTTATTATTTAACAATTAACTGTTATTAACAATATATATGAATGTTTTGAAAACTACTATAGACATCCCTGTGGACCCGAAGAACATTTTATAATGTGTTATTATTTGCATCTCCCACAGGTTTCATATATAGTGCTTTCTCCATTTGCTTTGTGATGTAAATGAGGTTATGTGAAAAGGAAACGTTGTTGTTAATCGCAAACCTACACACAAAGAGCTATCCGTGCTCTTTTCACCTCGGGTATCGAAACCCGAATTTTGTCGCTAGAAACCCTTAGTCTTGCCGCTGAGCCACCGTGGGGGGTGGGGGGGAAAGGAAAATAATACGCAAATATCACGTGGCTAGTTTTGAAAACGTTGTTGTGAATACACTTTCTACCGTACGCCTGAACGGGACTCCATTTAACGACAATGTACTTTTCACACTTGATATAATCTTACTGCTGTTTACGTCACCCAAGCAGCAGTTAACTGTTATTGTTGAGAAAGTGTATCACATATGCTTGCTGTGTTTCTAGTATCTCATTAGATCTTGACCTTCAGTTAGATCTTAGGCTTAGCTCAGCTTCGTAACTTCATCAGAAGCACTGAAGTAAGCACAAGTGCGCATATAATATTAAATACTGAACAGGTTTTTACTTACTTGTTAAAGCAGTTGTATAAAAAAGGAAGAAATGTAGTAAAATTGTTCTTTTTATACTTTTTTTTAAAGAAATACAACAATAAAATGAATTTTACTAGAACTAAGTCATGGTTGAAATTTTTTGGAGCAATTTATTGAATTGTCCATTTGCGGTCTTAGCTACCTGGTGTATAAGCAGTTAACAGCTTTTTGTTGCAAGTATTCCTACTGTGTAATGTAGATGAATATGATTCTACTCACTTAAATCACGAATTTTTGATACTTTAGAATGAAATTGTAGTAAAGCAGGTTTGATATTAAGAATGTCATACTAGTAAAGATGATTTACGTATAGTACACTACTGCACCATTCTATGATGTTCAGTGATTAAACTGGGATTTTTAAAGAGAAGGAACTCCCTTTTCTTATCCACTGTAGGAGCGGCATGGTCCAATCAGAAGACGCTAATGTCTTGATTTCTCAAGAAGCGGAACGCCGTTCAGGATCTATCCGCTCCACTTAACCCCTGAGAATAGCACCTTGCTTGCTTACTGAAACTGGCTATTTCACGCGATAAGATTTTTGTAAACGTCTATGAATCTGTCTACGGAGGTCAGGAATTGTTGCAGTGATGTGTGCACATGCCAAAATACAGAATAGTAAAGAACAATTATTCAAAAAACGTTAATTAACTCAACAATTTCCAGTAGAAATGAGTTAACCTGTTAAACTGAGAAGAAGAAATTCGTGAGCGCTTCTTGTAGAAAGACTTACGTCGAAGTGAGGAAAAATAAAATAAACCTTTAATCAGTGTTTATACGATATTTATAACCACCTGACCATGTTCCAACAGTGATTCATTTTAGTCACTTTTCATTTATGGATCTTAGGAAGTACATAAAAGTACCCAATTTCTTAATTACTTAAAAACATTTTTTGCAAAAAATATTGAAAATTCAGTAATTTTAAGTAATATTGCCTAAAAAAATCTTGCTCCGCACTTTGGTTTTGGGCCGTTAGTGCGCTAAAAAATGACGGGTAAATTCCAGTATTCGGTGTGACAAGTGTAGACCAAAAATTGATGGTAGGTGTTGTTGACTAGCTACCTTCCTTCTAGCTTATTGGTTCAAAAATTAGGGACGACTATGCATAGACAATCCTTGTGTAGCTTTGCGCGAAAATTTAAAGCAAGCTCACTAACTAATAGAAAACGCCATGTGAATTTTAATTTTTGTCAAATATGCGGTGAATTTTACGCTTTTATTTCACTTACTTAGGGTTGGGTGTGGCGTAGTGTTAGCGTTCCGAGCTGCGGATCGGAAGGCTCGTGGTTCTCGCCGCGATGCTGCTGAACACGTTTCACAAGTTACGCTTTAAGTGTGATATAAGAGTGAAAGTCAATACTGTTATTCGCTTCAAGGATGGCAGGCTTTTTTCCCTCTGATCAGTAGTTCAAGATTAGGAACGACTGTACCTGAACCCAAGAGGTTCTCTCACCTGGTTACTTAGCTCATGTATCGCATAAGGTGCCATTCAGGTTACAAATACCAACACTATACTGATTATTTAGTAACTGTGCATCACTGAAGGAGGAGACAGCTGTTGGCTTTTTCAAATCTGTGTTCTTTTAGATCAGCGTGTTCATGGTTTTTAAATGAATCATGCTACCTCTTAAGTTGTTTTTCTTTTCAAGATTTGTTCGCTATATAATTATAGCTCTTCACATTTCCTTAAGAATGTGAAATATCTCAATATACAGATAGTGTAGTAAAATTGGTTTTATAGAAATATATTATTGATTTTTAAATTACAATTCAGTATTCTAGGAATAAACCTTCCATAAAGCATATGTTTTCGCAGTTTAGAAAAAATAATAGACTGGAATCACACCTTTTTAATTATTTCAGTTTCTGTATGACACGTTGTGAACCACGCGGTACAGCTTCTTTTGAAGAGGGAGCCACTGTTCCCATAAAAGTTGGATACTGTGGGCGACATCGCCCACTTATATCTTTTATGTTTGCTAAGTTATATCCTATAAGATGTTTACGTAAGAAAAATGACGTCCAACTCACAATCTTCAAGGGTGCCAAGTGTAGTCACGTGTCCTTCTCTCGTTATGCAAATCCTGTTGAAGCTATGGAAAACAATATCGAAATTCAAACTCAAAGACACTAAACATTGTGTGAACAGAAAATTTATTGGTTGTCGATACTGATACCTTGTTCTTTCATTTTGATTATGAAATCGAAACATTTCCTTTCCTGAAATATCGCATTTTGGTAAAAACCCAAACGTGTATACTGGTAATGAAAAGTGACGTAATAGAATAAGTGCAAAGACGAACGGTTTGGTCTTATTATGTAGGAGTAAACTTATATATCCATAAAACACACATCTTTTATTGTAACTAATTAGCCATATTTTATTATCAATGACTCAAAACTAAATTTAAAAAAAGACTGTACAAAAGAGGAAAACAAAAAGGCAGTGTTTGTGTGTAAAATATAAATATCTGATTTTAACGTACTCATTCTTTAACTAATTATTAGTCACAGGCTGCGACGATTAAATAAACTTATTATTCAATGACTTACAAAATACGCGACTTTCAGGTTTATCACTAGCGAGAAAAAATATAAAAAAAAACGTATCACTAAATATGATAAAAACACTTGTTCTGAAACTGGTTCTCATCTATGCATAGCTTCTTAATATATGGTGTCATTTAAACAACATAATCTTATAATTGGTTTGTCTGATAAGTTTAAAAATCTCAATCGTCGATTCAACCTCTTCATAGATCAGCCATTAACAAAATTCTCCTAAAGCTAATACTTATTTTAAGCTTCAGGTCTGTTTTATCAAGGTAAAGATCTGTTTTTGGATAGGCAACAGTGTTGTGAGCATGTGCATTAGCCTAACCCCCAAAAGAAGCCCACGAATCATTAATTTTCAAACAGCCAAGATCTACGAGTGTTTTCATTCACGGTCGTTTAGATTAATACCCAACACTACAGAAACGAATTATGTGGTCATAACTTTCATATATAATTATCTACAGTATTTTACTCTAAAATGTTTGCTAAAAGCATTTTTATAGGAATTATAAATCATTGAATGGACAAAAATAGCCTTATAATGATTTTCTTTTAACGAGGTTTTCATTTTTAACACCGGTTTACCTAAAAATGTATTTAAACGTTTCACTGTGCTGTATAGGGAAATAACGAAATTTTTACTGCAAGTGTAAAACTATTACCTTCGAAACTATTTGTGCGTGGGAAACGTTTCCCGGAGAAAGATCGCATCCAAAAGGTGTGTGGGCTGTCACAAGCGAGGCCTACATACCAGGAAGTTATGTCGTAAGTCCAATTAAGGTTAGGTGTGGAGACAAATCTAGAGAAATGTAAAACACAGCCAATAAGATTTTATTGATCAATTTAACATGGGTTATGTCCGTATTTAAAATAATGAAGCATATTTGAATCTAACACCTTTATTTGTTTTTTATTTGTATTTTGTTTTCAAAGATGTGTTCGATTCCTTAAGGTTTTCAGATTATTGTTGTTGTTTTTTTGTTATTAGCTTTATAAGAGGAAAGAACTAGCTAAATTAATCATAGCAAGACGGTTTAATATACATTGCATTAGAGCTATGCAGCGCCGTTCTACGATATGAATGGCTAAGTAGTGGTAGCGAGTGTACTAAACACGTGCTCAAGATGCAAGCACGTGATTTATTCTTGGTACGTAAGAATGTCAATAAAGCAAACATTGGTTGTTCCTGCTTGTAGGGAGTTTGACTGTTAACTGCGTGGCATTGCCTTGGGCTTTCCTTACAGTAATTACTCTTGTCTTGATTTTGAAATAAAATTAAGATTCCAAAGAACAAAACTACACATTGGGATATTTAAAACTGTTTGAGACGAAAAAATTTTAATAATAAAGCAGGAACGTGAGGGGTGGTGCCGTAGTTTCTGGTAGGAACGCTATCAACCTGTTACAATAACATTACCGAATTTAGTAGAGCGATTTGTCCCGTGATGTGTGCTGCATAAAATCAAAACTGGAGAAGAAAATCTCGTATCACATTAGTTTGATGATTCTGCACAAAAATGATCCGGCTGTTTTGAAAACCACTAACCGCAGTGAGGAAAACAACCGCTCTTAACGGTTCGTCCGTTTCTTTTCAGATGAGTGTATCAAGGTGTGTTTACCGACCAACCTTGGCGTGACTGGTGTTACTACTACAGTTCTTTTCTATGGTTTAAGTATTAGGGTTATTGTGAAACATTGATTAGGTATGAATTGCTTATCCGGTGGAAGTAAGTGTTACCTATCACGTAGAAAATCAGCCAATTTGAACTTTCGTATTTCATTTCTTCATTTAACTTCTAGACGACTGGTATGAATTTTTCTTTTTATTGCCCTGTGATGTGATTTTTTTCTTACGCCAATTTTACATATATCGACATTTACGGTTCGCGAGTCCTTCAGCCTCAAGTGCAACTTATTTCTGGAATAAAGATCGCTTATAAGTAAGAATCTCAACAAAATTAATACACCTTTCGTTGCACCTTCTCCAAAAATAGGTAAGTCCGTTTTACTTGTATTTCAAAATATTAAAAAAGGAAACTCTCGAATTTCATAAAATTTCATATCACAACTCAACATATGTCAGATTCATCATTTAAAATTAATTGTAAGTCTTATAAACTTCAGAATATGAATAATTGTGTTTCTATCTCTTATGATATTTGTTTATATAAGCCACGTAGGCTACAGGCTTATTATGCCATGCTTTTTGTTTTACCACAGCACAATGTTGAATGAAAACTTTTTCTAAATACATGATAGTGATTGAGAACACTTACTACGGTTTTCCCACACGATATGCTGAATTCATCGGGTTAAGAGCTCTGCAGCTATATTTTATCGTTGTAGATCATAACTGAAAGATTCGAACACGAGATTTCCGTCAAGCCCACACCATAAATGTTACCTAAGTACCTGGAGAAAGCCTTGTAGCCTCTGTTACGTTAGGAACTTCTGAACTGAAATCGTAATAGTTCTACTGACACGTGTATTAACATTTTTCTCTAGTGGAATAATTTAATTTTGTATAAATATGACCTGTATGTTCGACTGTTCTATATTATCAACGATTTAAGAGTTTAAGTGATGTTGTAATACTAATAGTAAAGAACCAACACAAACTTTTGAATTATTTACAAGAAAAAATTAATTCTGTGTTGTTGTTTTTTTATTAGATATTATCATATCTTCGTAGCCTAAAACTAAAACACGGTGTGCTACTGTGGGGGTTGGTTAGTGTGACCATATCATACAAATGTTATAAATCATATTATCATACAAGTTGAATTTTCCATATAGGTTGTGACAATACACAATATGTAAAAATAGAAATGCTTGCACTCGGAATTATGTAAATCACAGAACTGTTACGTCATTTATAAACTTATTCAGTACCTTTATACTTTGCGAGGAAGATTGATTTATTCTTGAAAGTTAACTACAAAAATACTGAAAGGGGAATGGCTTCTAGATATAGATATTCGTTTGATGATTCAGTGTAAGATGGCCTTAAACACTATTTCGTACGTGGACGCTGTTACCAACATTTGTGTGTGTATTTGTCTAAGGGGGCTTTTACTGTAGTCAGTTTATACATGCTGTTACTAAAGTTAATGTGTATTAGAATCTAGGTATTTTTATTAGTTAAACGACAGGATATCATATAATTTTATACAAAATCCAGTGAATGTAGAATTGATCTTAAAATAAATCGTAGCCAGATTTAAAATGCAAGTTGTTATAAACGCCTGTGACTCCTGTAGAATGGCGTGGACATTCACTGTGATATCAAGTTTCCCGTTAACCCACTTGAAGTGAAAAATTTCTCTTTCTGGAGCCGATTTAACTAATCAAAAGTTTCGCGAAAATCTGAGTCTCTGACAAGCAGAGGCGTCGCTAGGTGCTTAAAAGATCCGGCACTCGGGCCAGTGGGTGCGGGAATTTTCGGCGTTTATGTACAATATCGATCATGGTTATCTATTTTGATTTTTCAAGACACTACCTGGGGATTCGGAGCACTGTCAAATAGAATCGGGGCACGAGCCTCGTGTGCCAGTGCTTAGCGACGCCTCTGCTGACAAGTTCATATCTATTGCATTTATCGTATCACATGAACACGTTATATGCTGTCCTTCTATATAAATCAAAGTTTGAGCTTCACTATCCACTTTCAACCAGAGTTCTAATTTCCTCCATATCACAAGTAACTCTATATGTGAATTGCTTTTCTTGTGATATTCTACAGGTTTATATAATATTCCCATGAACGAAGACCTTCATCAGTTAGATGTTATTGTCGTCAAACAACTTGCAGGAAAAACATAACACTGCGAATAGTTTCAAGAGTACTTTAATTTTTTTAATTTTCATTATCCGAAAAACTTATTCTCAAAAAATCGTTAGGTGGGAGAATGGCGCCTTTATCTTGTACAAATCCATGTTTAACTAATATAATTTCTGTTCGGTTGTCATTTTATGGGTATGAATAAGTAATCAAAATGATGAGATCTGGTATCTTGTTATTATTTTCATTAATTGTCTCTTTAAAATGTGAAAACCTCTTTTCTGCTATTTTGATGCTCTTTGATTTGTACTGGTCGTCATTTGTTTCATTTCACAACCAGCTTTTGCTTCTGTCGTTTTGAGGATTCCTCTGATTGCCCCCCCTCTCTCTATCTATCTTTCTTTTTTTTACTGTACAGACTTGTTTTATTAGCCAGTTTTGTAAATAAATCTTAATTTAGATAATTAGTATTTAATTCATTAGTTTTTCTCCTTGCGAGGTTATTTCTCGGTTTTTGAGTTCTTTGCTTAGTTAATTCCTTTTTGAGTTACTTGTCTTTATCACTTTTACCACTTTCTGAATCACTTGCTAGCTGTTCTGCGCATGCTTTTTTTACACCAGTTTTTTACCATGGAAAGCTCATACGCGTTGTTCGGAGGTTGCTCTCGAACGAGCAACCACGTGCACGATGTGTGTGACGTAATTGGCTCTCACCTGCAATAACATGACTTGCAACAACAGTTGCAGGTTTAAATGAAACAAAGTATTATCCTGTAGCTTATTAAAATGTTCTTTGGCACTGATTAAAATTAAATTAATTGTTTGTTTTTTCTTCTACTCAATTAATGAAACAAGCTAAAAATAATCTTTGTAGAAATATTTTAAATCAAACCATTAGGTCCCGATGGCTTGCGGTAGCAAGGATACATTAGCACCGACGTCGACCTTGACTCTCACTTGCTGTGGAATTAACCAACACCTGCAACTATTTTTCTATGTAATTATTTTGCAACCTCAAAAAAAAAAAGACCACTGAAATTATTACGAAAGTTAACTTAGTGTGTTGTTTTAAGCTTAAAACAAACAAAGAATTATAGATCTGTAACAATAAAATAAATAACGATATCATATCTTGTGGGGCAAATTTACATAAAGTAAACGAACTAAACAATGGGAACGCCACTCTGACTTAATATATTCTGCTTAAAACAAACAAAGAATTATAGATCTGTAACAATAAAATAAATAACGATATCATATCTTGTGGGGCAAATTTACATAAAGTAAACGAACTAAACAATGGGAACGCCACTCTGACTTAATATATTCTGCGCATTTTTTCGGGATCTGCATAGGACTAATTTATGTCAAGCCGTCAGATTTTGATCAGGTTTTCATATTCACATTATAACTTAATCTTTCCTTCCAAAGAAAGAAAAATAGAAACTTCGTTAAAACTCTGCTCGAAAAGCGAAATAAAAATAAAAGAACTACAAAACAGAAAACTTTTATCACTCATATGGTCATTACGATATAATATACATTTATTAAAGCTATTCTGGATTCCGACTGACGAATTATTACTTTTATGTTGACCAGACATCTTATGCAAATTTCTTACCCTACTTATCTGTTTACATATTAATATAAAAGGTTCTCAACTTTTTATCCCGCCATTCTGGACGCTAGTATTGCCACATTTTTTGTAAGGAGTCTGGGGATATTTTTCTTCTCTCCTCTCTCGAAAAATTAAACGCTAATATGGGGAATCTTGACCCAAGTATGCATTCATTTTAAGGTATTATTTGATAAAATTACAGAGGCATTGAGTAAGAAAAATTAAAACGATTTTGGAGGCTCATTACGTCGTTACAGTCCTTGTCACCACGTCTGGCCATGTTCTATCTGCCGATCGTGCATTTTGATAATAGCCCTACATTTCCATTGCAAAAGCCACCTTCGTAATGCTGTCATGTCCAAAGAACGCCACTGTTTCCTTAGTTCTTTCTAAAATTCATCTAGTGTACGAAGATGACGGGTCCCCAGTGCCGGTTTCAAGAGTCTGATCGCACAGAAATCTATTCCCTCTAGACTATCAATTCAAAATTAGGGACAGCTATGCGCAGATAGTTCTTTATATAATCTGGTATAAACATTCTGAAACACACAAACAATAATCAGGCAAAGAGAATTATAGCTACAAAATACCAATAAAATTGTATATTGCTTTTAACCAGATAATTTCACTAAGCCGGATTGAGGTTTAATATTCTGGGTATTTTTTAATTGACTTTTCTTTTTTAATATCTCAGAAAAGAGAAGAAATTTGGAATCTTATTGAAAATGGAGGCTTAAGCTACATATTGTAGAATAGCATACCCTGTTGTTTTTAATATTAGTTTGTAAAATTACTATTTGAAAAAAATGGTTTGGCTATAGTTAGTGAGAGATGCTACTGTATAGCGTTCAGATATTTGTTAGTTGTATGCTGAGCAGTGTGTGCAAAATAGGTCTATTCCTGTATAAACTCAAACATAAGTAGTGTAATGGAACATAAAGTAAGCCTAGTATAAGTTGTGATTATTTTTAGATAAATTTAATTAATTTTTTTTTACTCGAAAAAAAAAGTTGACTGGTTTAGATTATGGAACTAACTGAAAAGACAATTACATTTGGAAATCACCAAGTTTGTACATTTCAATAGCTTTCCAAGTTGTCTTCAGGCATTAGAAAAATTCATCTGAAAGGACAATACAAATACATAAGGTTTTGATAGAAAATTAATTATCCAAAATAAATTAAATTTAGAGGGAGCTGTTGAGAAAAAAAGATATTGTCAATGCATTGAGTGTTTTAAAGAATTATAAGAAAAAATTAAAATAATAGTGGAGAAAGAATAACAATTTTGTTTATGATTTATATACAGGAACTCCAGATAAAATTATAGAATTATGATTTCCGTTAGCTATACCTATCTCTTCAGCGTGATCTCACTTCCATGCATGAATAAAAAGTTTGGAACTATTAGATAACATAAAAAAAATATGTGAAATGACCTTTGCACTCCAGATAATTCTAAGAGGACTTTTATTTTAACCGACGTTTCGCCTTTGCTTTTTCCTCAGGGCTAGTACATAAAACTGTTTGATCACATATTGGTAGCGTTTATATTATATGGTGTTTTTTGAGTTATCGTTTTTCTCACGGCTGTGAACCTGAATTTATATTGGATTTGAAGAATACGTAGCATTGTTGCTTCTACTATTTTATTCTGAATTATTCAGTAGACAAGCTGTTTAAAATAACTAAAAAAAAATATATATATATAATATACTCTCCACCGCTACATGAAGCCGTTATTTCTTACTTTCCCCACCCAATGTCTTCATATTTTGCTAATGGTATCTCCTGTCTAATAAGTCGTTCAATGTCCGTTGACTTTTTCATTTTCATATCTTACAAAGTTAAGACTTGGAAAAATATTGCAAAACTCACAGTCGACTATACTTTCATCAGTGGAAGCGCATTCAAGTCTTTGAGCACTTAAAAATTTGGTTCTTTCTCTTATCCGGCAGATGATTTGATTTTCTAAAGATTACTGGAAAAAAATACAGAATTTTGATTCGTTTGACATTGTGTTACTACATCCGTGCCGAGTTTATTTATGTAAGTTAGTGATGCTGGTTAGATTCTTGGTTGTTGTGAAAAATGTCGCACAGCGATTCCATTTACAAGTAACAAAAAAGTGTACACATATATAAGTAGTTAGGACAGCTCTTCAGATGCGGAAGTTGTCTGCCGTCAGAGGGTGTTTACGTGTGTCGACAGTCGGGGGGGGGGGGACAGAGACAATGATGCCATAGTTCCACGAAGTGGAACCAGAGAGCATGTTGCTTGGCCATCATGACAGGTGGCCATGACGTCAGAGACAACGACGTTCACGATATGTATCAACTGTCTCAACATGGCTAGATTTAATAAAATCGGTATAAAACACTAATTGAATTTATGCTATCCATACAACTTGACAAGATCTTTCATTTTACACATGATACTTTATATTTTTATCTTACACGAGTTTCACAAATGTGGACACTCTACTTCCACATATGATTACATCATCAATGTCTAGATTTTATTATGTTAAAACCATTGTTTTAACTACAATCTTACTGTCCATAGGATTTTTATCAAATCTGCTGTTATCCATTATTTGAATGAAATCAGAACTTACATTTTTGTTTTCAATTATATACATTTATTTGTATTACATGTATCTTACATAGGTGGACAATGTTACTGAGGATTGTATACAGATTTCCACGTACAATTTTACATTGAATTGCATACATTTGACAAAGATGCAGCATATAGACGTTCTTTTCATTTCCATCTTTGGTTCATTAACACCATGGAGAGTTTCACTTAGACTCATTGTAACATGTTCAGCCTGTGCCAGTCAGTCTATCTAACTTTAAAATGCATGAGCTGCAAACATTCTATACACATATAACGAATGTTTCACTAACTTTAATTTTAACATTTAGTTAACAAGTTTTGTAGTAAATCATTCTGCTACATAATAAATGTGATTAATCACTAATATAGGCTAACAACACTTACATTTTTTATAAATCTTTGAGGACTGAATTTTCTTAGGCACATGTTGACAACGACAATAAGTATAATATATCTATAATATTATCCACACACACACACACACACACACACACACACACACACACACACACACAACTAATATATAGTCGTACCTAGTATTTATTTCGTCTGTACGTTAGTTTTAACGTTTTACGTTACGTACGTTACGTTTCTTTGTTAGTAGTTATTTAC
>NW_013665910.1:448064-452156 GCF_000517525.1 Limulus polyphemus
TGACAACGACAATAAGTATAATATATCTATAATATATACTACACACACACACACACACACACACACACACACACACACACACACACAAATTGATATGGTCCTTACAGTATTTTTGCTGCTGTAATTTTACGTTTGACAGTTCTTCTTGATGATTTTCTTATATTGAGATTATGTGGAGGGAGTCGTAATGGATCAAAATATTCTCCTTTCTCATCTCGAACAATGTAAGTACAGACCAGTGGCTACCAGATTTATGACTCGGATCCAGATTGACGATGCACAATTGTTGTTCTGCATGATCATGTAGTTGATAACTGGAAAACACCATTTCAAACTTCTTTCATGTGCACAAATCTTGTGAAAGTATCAAATAACTTTCTAAAGTGTTCATAGTTTCTTTCAGACAATGTTCCGTAAGACACCTGCTGTTTCGCTTTCACAAGTCAACGATACATCTAATTTAACATGCATATTATCCAAATTTGAATGAGGCTAATTCATTTTGCTACAACTAAATATAATAAATGAATGACTTACTGTTTATCCATCCCTTTTCTATTAAAATGTCACAAAACATTGAAACTGTCTAAACACTATTATAAAATACCACACACACGCCACTAACATCAAGCTAGCTAATCTTTGACTGTTAAGAAATACAAAGCTCGTCACGTGGGAAGGGTAGACAGAGAAAAATAAGATATAGAAAGGAAAGAATATTCGTTGATCAGCATGTGACTAATGATAAAAGATCTCTTCCAACTTGGCCAAGTCTATTTCACATAAAAGAAAAGTCAATTGTAACACATTGTCACTATTTATGTATTTACATTATACTTAATATTGAAAATAAACGGTTCAAACTCTACATAATCATATATTTTCTACATACATGTAATATTCACCATACTTTAACTAGAGTTTTTGTATGTCACTGAATTTAAAAGTCAATAAACATAGTTCTTGCACTTTACATAGTGATGCTAAATGTATATTCTCAATATCTAACGGGAAATTTCAGTTAGCTTACAGTTATTGCATAATTTCTGCTCAATACTGTGCCCGACAAACGGTCAAATGCTCAAACTATGTCAGTCAGCTTAGAAAAAATTTCAAAATGAAAGATCTATCCAATTCTTCCTAAACAATATCCAATATCTACTTATACATTTAAAACATATGATATTTCATTATACACTAATGTTTAATTATTATTATTTTAGATATCTCATATTATAATGTTTCAAAACTAACACATAATTTGAAGCAGTGTTGCTATATATCAGACGAAATTTTCAAATGCGGTATGTTAATGACATTGACAACTACATGACAAAGGTCAGTTCTGACATACCTAGCAGCGATAGGTATATTTTATTGCGCTCTTTTAATCATTGGTAAGACGAAGGTTTTTTTTTTGCGTAAACATTTCCATTAGGATTTATTACACTGACATTCAATATCATAACAATTACATATAGAACATACTAAATGTCTGAAATATATTTGGGAACACAAATTACCGTGTTGGCAGCCCCCGTCTTCGGAAAACATTGTGCTATGTATTATTTTACAAACTTCACAGTAGTCTTTAACACTGAAAATACACGTGTCGCATATCTTGGTAGGCTTTGGTTTCTTTTTTATATTCAAGATGGTCCTTTATTTTTTGTACTGGTACTGCATTGGTTGTCATTTGATCAATGAGATCTCTGTTGTTATTAACTGATTGTTGTTGTTTTTTCAGAAAAGAAGTTAATAATATCCCCCTCTATTTTGTTTATATATCGATTTGATTATCATGTTGTTGATGTAACATCTTATAAGGTCATCTTTATTTTATCAAATTCAGAATGCCAGAATCTTATTTTTCAAAATGAAAGTTAGTTTGAATAAGATCGATTCAGTTCTACTTTAATATTTCTGATATCTATTTAAACTTAAAAACTACATAAACATGTGAAATATATAAGATTTCATTATACAATACAACGAATTATGTGCTTGAGTGGTAACAGAGTTAATTGTTTACAGGTAGTGTTAATAAATCGTTTACAAGTTCAAACACATCCGTCTACAACAAACCGGATAAGTTAAAGTCATAACACATTATCATACGGTTCTCCTTTAGTTACATTTACAACGCTGAACGCATTGTCACTGTAGTGATATTTTTGTCGGTGTAAAGAAAATATTTGAGGGACCCGGTGTTTGAAGACAGTATCGAAGACTCGTGCCAAAAAATATTGTAGACAAACACCGAGATAATCGGAGTTTCCCCTCGTACAAACCTATAAAATAATAAATAAAAAAAAACTTGTATTCAATCTGTGCTAAATGTACGACGACTTTTATAAGTTATGTTGGAACATACATTTCAAATGACTAAATTTGACAGTTGTAAGATTGTTTAAGCTTCTTAAATAATTATGTTGGAAAAAGGTTGATTTAACATGAATTCTAATTTGAGTTATTTTGTAGTGCTGTTAACATGATAAATTTCTAAAAAAATAATCAAAAATATTTTGAAGAAAATATATCTACGTCATTATGTTACTAAATTTCTTGTTAATGGTTAATAGCCCCCCCCCCCCAAAAAAAACAAATTATATATTTCAATGTGTTTTCTTTAGAACAATGAATAAATTTTTAGAACTCACAACAATTAACTCTTATTGTAACTAAGATGAATAATATATTAATCGTTTGAAGCAGTAACTGTAATCGCTTTATATTTTTCCCTTTGTTTTCGAAGTGAAATAATAACAAATGCTACTGCTAACCTGTTTGATATTTGTTCTGTAGTGGTTTACCTTTGATATTAGGTCTACCGCGAAAATATTACCTTAAGAATGATAATTTGATCGTCTCGTATTTACCTTGACTTGATGTAACCTTACCTGGTCAAGGGCCCCTACAGTGGCACAGCGGTATGTCTGCGGACTTACAACGTTAGAAACCGGGTTTCGATACGCGTGGTGGGCAGAGCACAGATAGCCCATTGTGTAGCTTTGTGCTTAACTTCCAACAAACAAACCTGGTCAAGGCAAGAGCAAGTGTTAGAAAATATTCTTGAAACGATGCTGACAAAGCAATCGTTGAAAAAAACTACTTTGTTGTCACACTTTCATATTTCATCATTTTTGAACAATATGTATTGCTATCATAGTTGATTGTGTACATATAGCAACAAATTGTTTAACGTTAAATATTTTATAGATGGGTAATGACCAGATATTTGCTGGAGTGTGGATATTGTATCGGATATTTGAGCACATTATAAAGGGCTTTGTTGAAATCCAAACACTATACAGAGCATCAAACTTTTCAAGGTTTTGTTAGTATAGGTATTATTATAACAAGTAATAAGACTGATCACGCCTTCGTTGAAGTGTGGATATTATAAGAGATATTAAAACATATTGGTCATATTTTATAGTAAATGTTCAGAATGATCGCGGATATTATACCTTTTTAGAATGTACGTGTTTCAGAACGGGTTTCTCGGTGACCCGCATGTGACTCCTACCATAACTAAGCGGAAGCAGTATTTATTATCTTTCTAAGGTTTCTCACCAGAGTAGCACAGGACCTTCTAAGGTTTCATGTCCTGTGGGAGGCATATTAAAAGGCCTTCTTGCACAGCGAGAGCTTATTATACAAACTAATTTCGACAACGCTGTTGGAAGACGAATATTTGTTCCTATAGCCCAGTTAAAGGATGTCAAGTTGGAGTCCCCCTAAGCAAACAGCTACAGCTCCACAGATGAACCTATTCAACATTCTACAAGAAGCTATAAATGTTCTGGTTTGTCCTTTATATTTTGCCTTTAAACCTTGCCTCTATTTAGTTACTTTGATGTGGATGTGATTTTGAAAAACCTGTTAACTACCTATATTTTGTTAAAAATTTCCATCTACAAAGTTCTTCTGGCACATATGATGTAATAGAACCTGTTAGCCAACGTAGTTTTAGTTAACACCCCTTGATTTTGATGGTTAATGTGACAATGTAGAGCCTTTTTGACGATCTATTTTTAGTTTGTTTGTTTGTTTTGTAGTTAATCACAAAAGCTACACAATGGACTATCT
>NW_013665910.1:452302-464705 GCF_000517525.1 Limulus polyphemus
TTTTAAGTTAACCATTTTATTTACACAGTTACTACCACAATCGAAGCCTATTACTCGAGAATGTGGTATGACTATTTAACGTGTTAGCCAACATATTTTCATCTATAGACTTTTGATGTTCTTCTAAATCCGCAAGTTATAACAATTTTGAACGATTCATTATCCTCTTGTTTGTCACGCTAATTGTATGTAGTGTAAGTATTTAGTGAAATCTATTTTTCTTGTACAGTTTTCTCAGTAGGAAAGGAGTACATAATTTTCTACGATGTGTAGTGAATGTGACATCGGTATTTGTTGTTTTTGAATCGTGACATCTACCAGTTGTTCTTTTCGTTATGTGTTTAAATTTTAAGACAGATTGTGGTAATGGTTTCAATATCATATCTGTGATACTCGGTGCTGTATAAATAAACGCTAGTCATTTCGAAAACATGTGACTCATGTATATAGTAACGAATAGGCTGTTACAAAAATTCTTAACACGTTAATCTAAGATTTTAATTGACAGTTTTGGCCTTGAAATCATATAGCATTGGGCATTCGATATGCGTCGAGTCTTCATATATAATGAACTTGTCATTGTTTTTCAAAACTACTTTAAATACTGTTATTCCAAATTTCCTCTTGTATATTCCTAATTTTGTTTTTAGCTGTTAATCTAGTAGTTTTTACAATCATGTATAATATTATATTTATCGCCGATGTCATTCCTAATTAAATGGTATCCAACTTCAGAACTATCAAGTCTACCTTGACTTGTTGTGGGTATGAGAACTCTAAAACAAAATGGCTGTTGGAACTTAAATTCCGCTAATATGTTTAGGCTTAGATATTTTCAAAGTGACAATAAGTAGCTCAATTAAGCTCCTAAAATTATAAATTAGTCGCCCACTCACTTTGAAATATGTTCCTCCATGGCCTCTGATTCGTGTAACCGTAGTCTTGTCGTTACACGAATGATTGACTCGTACAATATCATTTAGGTAACACTGTATTTCTTTAATTCTCTAACACGTGTATGATGTATCGAAATTCGACATTCTTATCTAACGACACAAAGTCGATTATTTGGTCATTAAGATATGCTCTTTCTAACAGTTCTTAAAACTAAGACCAATCGCTGGTAATGTTGTTCCTGTTAGTTCAAAGGTTTTAATTAGTCATTTATGTTTTTGCATTTGTTAACATAATTCTCAGCATTAAACAAAGCATTGAATTTGTAAACAAAATGTTTGAAAGCTACACAGCCAACCTATTCGAAATTCGAATAAAACAAAACATGTTCAAACATGCTGATTACACGTGCTTTTTCTGTAAAAGATAACGTTTTTTTATTAGCATAAAACAGTACTCTTAAAATTTAGTATTTAATTATAATTTTGATAGGAAAGCATTATATGAAAATTATAATTAAGAATTTGCAGTAGAAGAAGGTTCTTTGTTAAATTTTAATAACACATACACACAGAAATTAACATGCATTCATAACAATCGTTCTCATTACACCTATACATATAATTGCTTTTTCTTTTCTTTTTTTGTCTTTCTCTCCTTGCTCCTTATATCCAGACACAATGGACAGAAAAACATCTGTTTTCCCAAATTATATATTCTTCTTCTAATAGAATGTGTCAAAATTTGACGAAATAGAGTTGTGGTGTTTCAAGCCACATTCTAAAACTTAGTGTTATCGAATTCATATTGGAAAAGTCGTTTACAAAATTCCCTTTTCCCAAATTACTGTACAAAATAAGATGACTTGTTATTTTATAGAACTCTTACGCCTCAAAAAGCAATATTTTTGGAGAATTTAAAAGTAATGTTTTGAAATGTTAAGTAATAAGTTATTCCAGGAAATAGGTTTCTGTGTCGAATGCTTTATAACAAGACTGAAAAAGTTTATTTTTAATGTATTCACACAATGTTTAAATACGTCTAACAAAACTAGTACCTAACTCTAGAATATATAAATTCATAAGATATTTGTCTTACTATTGTGCAATGGTGCTAACTGTGATTTAAAAAAAAAAGCCTACTTCATTGGCCGAAACCTGAGATCTCATTTCTCAAAAATTTTGGACAATCGTGGCCAACAGTTTCGTCTTCAGGTTTATTTAACTGAATGGCCCAGTGGAACATACATTGGGGTCAGACTAACAACATAACTTCAGATTTTAAACAACAATAAAAGTGAATGTAGATGGAGCTGCACTAACATCTATAAATATTAATTTGAAGTCTTCTACGTACCTACTGCTTTTTACTAGTTTTAGACCACTTATTAGAACATAACAGAAAGGGTATAGCTTGATTTTTATATGATAAAACACGATATTTTGACTTCAAGTACTAAGAAAGTGTGTGTGATGGAGGAATAGGTTAATGGGACACACTCCTCTGGAATCAGGTGACAACTAGTTGTAAATCTGGGCCTAAAAAAACAACATTTACCTCATCCTTATTGTAGAAACTTAAGCCGATTATTGTCGTATATCAGTTGCTCATGTAAAATCGTTCTCTTTCGTAGTGTAAAATATATCAACTATTATATATGTTTTTTGTTACAGTTGCATTACATATTAAAAATGACCGTACATTGTGTATTCGTGTTTCGTAAACAACCACATACGAGCCAGATACAAACAAGTACTTAAATATATTCTCCTTGACATCTTCCTACTCACTTCTTTGTGTTACACTTTACTACTTGTATTATTCATATTTTGATAGTACATGTAGCTAGAGAAAAACCTTTTACTATTGACAACAGCGCTATGAGTGACACTAAATTTACAAGCTTGAAGAGTTGCAATCGACCATAATACCCTGAGGAGTGGTGTGATCGGATACAGTATGTAGGTTAGGGGGACAGCAGTGAAGGTTCTTTTAGTAAGTTATTAATGGAGGTTGAATCATAGCCATTCTGTTTCATTTTCTTACCATCATCGCAGGTTCTAATTATTGAACTGGAAAATGTTCGGACAATTCCAGTCTTCTTGATTATGTCGGAGATAAATTGCGTGTATTCTGTACTTTTATTCATATCAATAGCTATTACGAGGGCTAACGTGGTTACTTATTCGTCTGCATAATATTTTCACCACTAAAGTTTGTTGTCTGTTAACATGTGCACACTTCATATGCAGTAAGTCACGGGATAGTAATTACTTTTGTCCTGTCAGATTATCCGGTAAAAAAAAAAAAGTCTGTTACACTTAATTAAACAAAAGTGTTTTATCTTTTCAAGTCCTACAAGTTTCTTAGTTCTACTCAAGATAAGACAATAATATAGCATTTTATAACTTTACAAATAAAAACAAAAGAGACAGGTGGCGGCATCTTCTGCTTTCATATTTTAAGTTACTTAATCAATGACTGTATTTAGTGAAGTTGGAAAAACCCAATGTGATTATTTGCATGACAGATGAAAAACTACTAAGAGGTACAGTACTTTTAAAACTAAATAAAAACTGGGCCAAATGCTTGTCCCGGTTATCGGGGCGTCTGGGTCATTCAAGTGTACACCCAAAATAAATCTCGGACTTTACGTTCAGCCTTCTTAAAGCTAATATTGTCGGTCATTGTCTACCAGTGGCGATAAAACCGCCAGATGTTAATTAATTATGACAGTTTGCTACAATAATAATGTCGTATTTCTTAATTATCCAGTTGATTAGTTACTTCAAGACTTAGTTCTTTTGTGCGAAGTAATATATGAATAGATTAAAATGTATGTAAATAAATATGCCATTGTACAGTATGTTACACAACCTAAAGTAAAGCTATTTAAAGCAGGGGAAGTTGACATGTGGCAACACGTATGTCGTTCGTCGAAATTAATTGTGTTTGTGTGTCACCCTCTCAATTGTGACACAAGTAATAATAAAATAGATGCTGACAGATTATGGTGAAGGTGGATTACCTTTTGAATCGTGTACCGGAAATAAGATAGAGTAAAAAATAAGATATTTATGGTAAAGTTCACATCACATGAATTTTGGCCCTAAAGTAAAATTATATGTGTGAATTGTGTGTGTCACCTTCTATATCGTGAGAATAAAGTACTAATTATCAAAACATATGTTACTGGTCATTAAAGTATGTGTCACATCTGTTATCGTTGCGCTAAAAAGAGAGGTAGTAAAACCGTGACACTAAATACTTAATAAAACGTAACCTGTTGATCGTAGTAAATTATTTGTTTCATTCCTTATCGTGATTATTAAAGTAAAAGTTAGTAAAATAAATGTTGATGTCATCGGGCTGGAAAAGTCTGTCGGTAGAAGGCTGAAACTCATTTTTAAGTAAAAAAAAGTATTATAGATAGTTAACGACCTCTAAAAAACAAAAGCCAAGTTTCTACCTACAACTTAAACTATATTTTTGATTGTTATATTTACTATAAATTATGATTAGGGTAAATTTTAATTACTTTAAATTAGTAACCCTAAATCTCACGAATATAATTTAAGATTGTAAGTAATAGTAAAGATGGATTATCGGCGACATTTGTTTTTCAACTAGCTTTAATATCACAACAAATTCGAGACACTTGAGCTTAGTCTTTCTATAAAACATTCTCTTCCAAAAATAAACGTTTAAAAACTCTAACACATATACTTAATGTTATGACATGTCAGTAAATGTAACAATACTACCGAACCAGTAATACAATCACGTTTTGTTTGTTCATTTCCAGTATTATGGTTGAAAGGCCAACAAAAAACAAAGTTTAGTTTTTGTGTATAATCAGAAACTATCCAACTTCTGTGGCTACTTTCTTAATCTTTATTAAGTACTCACCCAGCCTCTATAACACTATCATCCATCTGCTTGGTCTGGTAATCAATCTAGGTCTCCTTGTTGTTAAGTAAATCATCCAATTTCAGTGACTACAATTTTACACATGATTGATTAAAGTAATATTTTAGACGACTGTGACTATTATCGTTCTTGTGCTTGTTTTGGTAACCACTCACTATTTATGTTGGTTGACGTACCATATAACCTACAGACAACGAATTTGTTCTTTAAATTACCTTAGATAACTTGCAGAGAACAGGCTGGCAATCTTTGTTATTTGTTATGGCTGTGTGGTGGATAAATTAGATTAAATCAACTCGACGTCTTATGGCCCAGGAGAGTACCATGGTTTCTACTAGAATGTTCGTACACTGAGAGCTACTCCCAGAAACGTGAAATTTCACTTTAACAGGGTTATTGGCAGAAAGTATTATAATAATTAAAAGTATAACAACCCCCAAGGATATAAATCGCAATTAACAACCTTGTCTAGCACACCGACTATGATGAGATGTTTTTCCTCTCGTAAAGTTTTATTTTTTTTTCTTCAAATTTTAGTTCTGACAAAATTAGGAAAAATCAAACACACAAGGCCAAACAATGTCTTGCACATGAAGGTTCAACAACACTTTTTTTTTCCATCTTTTAAAATTAAACTAATACAACTAATTAGCAAAAGAGTTATCTTGACATATTCCTTCAGAAAATGAAGTTTTATTGTTTCTGTACATTTTAATCGGAATAATATAAACCTGAAGAAAGTCTCGGTATAGACTCCCCACTTTAGAAACAGACAGGGACAGTCCATTAATGCTAAAACTAGAATGTAAAACCGTTCCTTTCCTAGAGTGTTCCATCCTACAAGAGCTTTGTAAGCTTGGCTAATGTCGTATACTCTTATCAGGCATCACTGTCGGTGTAGTGTTCCTGTGTATATTTCACAAACATCCGCCTAAAGTGAGAAACGGAAGTTTTTAAACCCAAAATATATACTTTTCCCATCCTGCCATTCACGCTATCGTTATGATGAAACGCTCATTAACCTAGAACTTTCCTCAAGCTGCCTTATTTTTTTCTAAAAAAAAAATGATAATAACGGTAAACTGAAATATTTTATACTTAAAAGTTGGTAGCGGTGTTTTATAGAAAAAACAAAAATACTTAGAGTTATGAATTAGGCGATTTGTTACCTCAAATTTGAAGTTTTTGTTACATGGTTAAACATATAGCAGTGGTTCTCACACAAAATTTACGTTACTGTATTCTAACATGCTTTATTACAATCGTGCTTATTCTTGCACATTGCTTTTCCTTCAACTTTATTCAGGTTGTACGTATTCCTCTCATGAGTAGATTTGTACTAATATACATAACAAATTATTGTTTATTACTATCATCTAAAACACATAGATTTATAACTACGTTTTGTTTCTTAGTGGTACCCTTTCTCGGTTTATTCGGTCTCTCTCACATCACCCGGTCTTTTTTCTTCTGTTAAAAGCGTGTCTTTTATACCTTTTTCTCATAAGTCATCAAAATCATGGCAGTGGTTTCGATTTGAGATCTCTCGGGGGCGCTCATAAACGACTGTTCCTCTTCGCTTAGCTCGTGATGGGAGTGAGGGGCTATGTACGGAAAATTGTGAGTTTTGATCATATGTGGAATCTTCTTTCCTTAATTTCTAACCAACGGCCATTATCAAACTTATGGTCCTTCAGGGCGGTGAAAATCTATAAATCCAATGCCTGGAGATTTTGTTGTGGGATTGGGGCACACTAATCAGGCGCCCAATAATTTACCTGACCAGTGCCCGGTTAAGTTTGGAAGGTGTTCAGGCAAAATGATGAAGAATGAAAGAGCGATACTTTCTTTCTCAAAAACCACACCAACAAGTCCCTTTATTTTATGGCCTTGCACCTGTTTTTCGTAATGGGATCACAACGTCTCATAATTATAGGTGAGTTCTGTAATCCTACAGTGGTTAAATAAGAAAGCAGCCATTCCTTCCAATAATTTTCTAACGAATTAAAGTGTTGTAATCCCCTAATCCCTTAGGACTGACCAAAAGCTAGCGCTTTCTCACCTCTCTCAACACCAACCGATGCCCCTTACACCTAACTTCATGTCAGAATGTCTGTTTGAACCTGTGGTGTATTACAATTTTTAATATCTAGTAATAGTAAACTTTTTTTTTACTTCTATATGCGTATGAATGCGGGGGGGGGCATCAAGTAGCGCAAATAAAAATAATGGTAGTGCTGTTTAAAATGTTTGAAAAACCACTGAGAAATAGCATGAATTATGCAAAAGAAGTTATATATATGTATATGTATTTTCAAAATACTATGTAATTCGTTGTACCAATTATGTTTGTCTGTTCGTTTTGGAAATTCGCGTAAATTTTCACAAGGGCTATATGTGCTACCCGTCCTTAATTTTAAAATGATAGGCTAGCATAAGAGCAGCTAGTCAACAGCACCCACAACCACCTCTTGGACTACTGTAATCGAATGGTAGGATTTGACTCTTACCCTTATAACACACCCCCGGCTCCAAAGTAGGAAAGGCGATTTTGCGGCAAGGGGACACAAACTACTGACCCTCGGAATCACAAATCGGCATGCTAGCCACCAGACCACGCCACACTGTATTAATTGTAAAATGCATGAGCAAGAGCTTACTTGTAAACACATTATAACCTAGCTGTATAAGTAAATTTGATTTTTTCAGGCCTGCCATGGTCGCGGGATCGAATCCTACTATTCGTTGGTAAAAGAGTAGCCCAAGAGTTGGTGGTGGGTGGTGATGACTAGCTGCTTTTCCCCTAGTCTTTCACTGCTAAATTAGGGACGGCTAGCGCAGATAGCCATCGTATAGCTTTGCGTGAAATTCATAACAAACAGTTTTCTGTTTTTTATCTCCTATTATCAAGACTTATTTTATTTGTTCGATTTTCTTTGATACATCCGGCTTGTATTAAATCGGGAGAGCGTGAAAGTCTGAGCTTCTGAGAATATAAATTATAATCATTCTTTGTAAATAAATTTTTTGTTGATCGTTTTAAGACGCCAAAATTTTGGGTTCGATCCATGCGAGTGGCACAGCACAGATTACCATTGTTTAGCTTTGCGATAAAACACTTGCAGCATAAAAACATTCGAATTTTTTATTTTCTTTAAAAATCATATTTGTATCGCGTCATACCATTTTGTGTTTTATATCTTCAAAAATTCATTGTTTAGCTTTAAGTGGAACTAAATATTTCAATAATGCTATAAAAATGCCAGTACTGTTCCCACCACAAGTATCGAATCCCTCTTACAACCGGTTTTCGATGCTCGTGGTGGGCGCAGCACAGGTAGACCATTATGTAGATTTGCGCTTAACAACAAACAAACTTAAAAGTGTACAAAACTTGTTCATCGTCGGATGAGTTTTAAATATTTAAAACACACACACACACACACTTGTATATTTAGAAACGTTTATCACACAGAGATTGAATCATTGTCGTTGCGATTTACTTTTTCATGGAATAATACATTCGAATATAGAATGCATTTTGGTCTAAAACAACCATTTCTGCTTGTCTAGTGGTGAACCAAACAAACGTAAGAAATTAATACACGATGATACTTCTGTGTTGAGATAAAAAAGATAACGAGTTTTAAAGGCTTGAAGACTGTTAGTTCTTGTTGTTATTTGGTCGGTGTTACTAACTAATTTACATACAGGTAATGATGTTCATTCAGTATTTGTCTAATGGTGGATTTCTGCAAATAAGACATTGGAAAAGCATGCTTTAGAAAAGCGTAACCCCCCAAAAAAGTTTTATAATAATAATACACAGTATTCTTAACAATAAGAAAAAAATAGCATTGTTACCACCTTCAAAATATGACTTGTTCGCTGTATATTTCATATATTTAAATGTTTCAAATCTCAAGTTGTGAATTTTCTATGAAACTATCGTTTGCGTCTAAGCTTTTTTTAAGATAAATCGCCCCTCATTTTTTATTTTATTTTTGTGAGGCTTAACATAGCATAGTGGTTACGTCACTGGACTTGCAATCTACGGGTCACGAGCTCGAATCCCTTCACTGAATATGCTGATCTTTTCAGCCGTGGGCATTATAATGTAACGGTCAATCCCACCATTTGTTTGTAAAAGTTGACTGTGACTCCCTCTCTAGTCTATCACTTGAAAATTTTGCTCGGCTAGCGCAGATAGCATTCGAATAGCTCTGAGTGAACTTCAAGAAATAAACAAAACTTATTTTGTGAAGGTCATTTATAAGTTTTCCTTAATTGTTAAATATGTAATACCATTGATACTTTAAAGTACGTTTCATGACGGCGAAATTGCACGCAAGCATGCAGTTGTTGGGAAACCGAAGAGTTATTTGCCATACGTATACAGAACAACGTTTGTGTGATTGCACGGTTAAATACAGTTTTAAAGCTTCAAATATTTACTTCAGTTATCTTGGAAAAAATTGTTATTTTATTCAATGAAACTTAACTTTAAATGCAAAGTACCAAAACTCAAGTACTGTATGTTTAGTATGTCTGACTGCCTGTTCAGTGTGTTTATAAAACAAAAATTACGATTTATGACTAACACTCTACTGATTTACTCAATTTGTTAGCTTGCTTGATGCGTCGGAGAGGCTGTTGGTTGTAATATTGTTTCCTTTGAGTGTAATATGGTGATATAACTGGTTATTACTGTTCGTTCTTAATTCATTATTCAAAATGAGGTTAATGTTTTAAACATTTGTGTTGGCAATAGAAGTCTGCCTCGTATACTTATAATCTAATGATATCGACTTGTGATGACAGCCTACATGTTAACCAAAACACACACAATTATCATTTGAAAACATTCGTCCTGTGATGATTGTACTTGAATTGCAATAACATTGAGTTCAGTTCTCTTGACTTGCTTCTGTTTATCTGCTTAACAACCATGTTGACATCATATAAAATGTCCGCCAGTGGCTCAGCGGGACGTCTGGGGATTTGCAACGCTAAAAATTGTTTTTCGATATTCGTGATGGGCAAAGCATAGAGATCCCATTGAGTAGCTTTGTGCTTAACTACAAATAAACAAACTTCACACAAGTCCCATCAAATTTTCTCTAATTCGACTGATTCTTTAGAACAGATGATATAAAATTTTGTTTTTCTTAGACCATTAGAAAATAAAATGAATGGATACTGACCAACTTTCTCTTTTTTTTTTTAAATGTGGAACTTTCTCTTCTACAGCATCTTGTCCTTACGGTCCCAACGAATTTGACCAGCATGCCTGTAAAGAAGAAAAATGAAGGCTTGTGCAGCTGTTTTGGCACCAAAGAACCACCCGAAATCACCTATCACGTGGTGGAAAATGGTGGGGTGGTAAACCTTCACCCGCACCTGCTCAGGCCTACACAACCAGTCCCGGAAGAAGAAGAGCTGAATGTAAAGTTTGCAGAATTGGTCGTAAGTAAATTGGATACTTGAAAATATAAGTTTTATTCATTCAAGACTTTTTAATTATATGGTCACAACAAAACCGTAAAATATCAGGGTTCCCCGATATTGTAGTTTCATAATACAAATAAAGCTACCATATAGTCATGTCTTTATATGGCAATCTTTTAGGAAAGAAAACAAATGACCAGAAATGATCGTTGCGTACCAACTGTTTTATGCTACACTTGTCGTAAAATATGGAAACCAGTCAAGATTAAAAATTAAAAACCTGCACATTCTTATTAGGTTTCCCATTATCGTATCTTATATTTTGAACATAATATGGGATGAGTGCTTAATCTGGCGAAATTTTGAACATTGTGTTATCAGAACTCCTCTTTGTTAAAGTAAAAAAAAAAGATAGATATAAATAATTTAAACTAAATACATATATTTTCCAAATGTACAAACATTTAATATAATCCATGTATAAATTAATTATATTAAGGATGCCCAAAAATAAGTCAAATTAGTCAATGTTTATTCAATATATACTTTCATTTTTAAATTAAAATCTTATTTTAATTATACTTTCCCTTATTATTATACAAAGGCAATTTATTTATTCCATAAGTTAATACCTTTTACTTCCTTTTCTATTAAGTCTTAGTAATATTTTTGGCGGTTTACACAGTCGGTACCTTCTGCCCTCTTATATCTATCTTCTTAAAGTGGCGCCAAAAACAGGATTTCTTATAGAAATTAAGTAGACCTTTTGATAAGTGGATACAAAAATAAGAAGAATTAATGAAATGCATGACAAAAAGCTACGATCAACAGCAACAAATATTAAATGTTTTATTAGAAGGGAATAGGGTAAAAAACATTGTAAAAGAAAAAGGAATTTGAAGGTATTTTGTGTGACTTTAACAGTACCATAATACACTTTTTGAAAGAAAGAAAATTTGCATTTTGGAGAAGTTTGAAAGTTGGAAAAATTAGTAAATTGTGGTAAATGCAATTCAAGAGGATTTCCCATTAATACCTTTCAAATTTCGTGAAAAATTTAATGAAGCTATCTCAAACGAAGGAAAGCAAGTGAGAACAAAATTGGAAATGTAAAAGTTGAGGATAGAAATTGAAGCTCTGGAAATTAGATTGGAAAATCAAAGGATGAATTTCACAGAAATTGACTCGAAAACTTGGAATTTATTCAATAAAGGGACAGAGAATAAAGAGATTTGTGAAGCACTGATATGATATTGGAGTAATTTATGTAGACTGAAAGAGAAAAGGGGATCTAAATGGAAACAAAACGAAATATGTTTCATATAACAATTAAAGAAATACACAAGAAATCCAGAGAGAGGAAGGAAAACTGAAAGTAGTATTATTATAAATAGAGGTAAAGATTCTCAAGATTTTGATAATAGAAAAGTAGAACATAATTCATACTACAATACATAACAATATGAAAAAGAAATGTTTGTTTGTAGTTAAAAAAAAGTACACAATAGGCTATCTGTGCTCTGCCCACCACGGGCATCGAAACTCGATTTCTAGCATTGTAAGTCCGCAGACATACCGCTGTGCCACTGGGGAGGGGAGAAATGACCGATACATTAACAACACTAGATGGAATCCCAGAGGTGTTACTATAGGAGATGAGTATGATCGAGGTCAACATAAAATACTAGGACAAAAAATTAAAGATTTGGACAAAGAAACTTAATTAAAATGGAAGAAAAAAGGCATGGAAGAAGAAAAGAAAGACTATATAAAAGACCTATGATTTTTAAAAAAGTGATAGAATTCTAATAAACTTTTAGATACATAGGATCAGATTTTTTTATTGTTAATTTAACAGAAAATATGTTGCAAGAAAAGGAAATACGATTATTAGCAAAAGGATTAATATTTACTCCCACAAATAAACCTAATAAAATACAACTGGCAGAAGATATATATATATGAATTCAATAGGAAATTAAGACTCAAAGAATATTCTTATGGCAGTTAAGAAAAAGATAAGTTCAAGCCAAGATCCTGGATTTACAGTTCAAAAGAATTATATTCTGTTACTGAAAAACAAGAAAAGTATAATTTAACTTTAAAGAAACGGAAATTACATAAGAAACTT